>NC_066603.1:3220000-3237500 GCF_905475345.1 Vespula vulgaris | reverse complement strand
TTCACGAGTCGCGATGATCATTCCGATTAATTCCGTATAAGAATAATGATAAATGATAAACGATAATGATAATAAATAATAGTAATGATAATAATAATAATAATATTATTAATAATAATAATAATAATAATAATAATGCATGCTTTTATTAATATAACCAATGATATATCAATATTATTGTGATAAATATATTATAAAATGAAAAGTGAGACGTATAGTAGTAAAAAAAGAAAAGAAAGGGAAAAGAAAAAGAAAAAGGAGAGAAAAGATCTTTCAATAGACAATTATCGTATAAATCGATCGTATAAATCGTAATGGATCTTTATCGTTCTATTTAATGAATGAGATTTTGGTATACGATTAAGTTTTGATGAATCATTGATTAATACCAGGAAAATGAGGTCAATCCTCGTAAGTTAATCTCGTATTAAACGAGAAGCAGCATATTCGTAGTACTATAGAACATTCGGTTAGCAGTTTATCGAACTAGTATAACCAACGAACGAAATTATGCTATCTCTGTTGTAACTACGATAAATGCTTCGTTAACAGCTGATATGAAACTCTCCAGACCTTGATCAAGAGAATAAACGAGGATCAAACGAGTTTGTACTTATCAAATTTTAAAACGATATATATATATATATATATGAACTTGTTTTCGTTATTCTTCAAATAGTATAATCAAAATAAGTTATAATAGAATAAACTTTGAAAGTTCGTTTAAATGATTATATCTTATATCTTTTATTGACAATAAGTAATTATAGTATAATTAATATGTAATCAAAATGCATTGTATGTTATGTAATAATTATATATTAAAAATATAGTTATTAAGATAATAAGTATTGTTCAATAATTATTTACTAATATTTATATATATATATATATATTTCTTTTTGTTTTATATATATCACATATAATAATAATATTATATTATAACAATATTACAATATTATATTAATATACTAATACAGTAATAATATGTATAATATGTATTACAAATATGATTATATTTATAATAATTATTTAATAATACTTATCATTATAATTATTAATTATGCTTCTTTAATAAATAATAATAATAATAATAATAATAATAATAATAATAATCCATATACACATAACGAAAGAATAAACGAAAGAAAAAGAGAAAGAGATAATTGTTCATTTTCATTCGTGTAAATAAAAGTGATAATTTCTATTGATAATTAGGTGATATAGAAAAGATTGATAGTGTAACTGGTAACAGCTGTTTTTTTTTTGTCTCTTGGAACCTTACTTTCCAATCGTATGATTTGAAATTCACGAAACGTTGCACGAATTCGCATCCGTCCGCGTTAGAAACGGCGATGACGCGTCCGGAATATTAAAGGGTCACCAGGTATGTCTGTGGCACGTAAACGACGCCCAAAACCACGGCGATGTATCAACTGCCAATATTAATATCTCTCGGCATTGTATCGAGCCTTCTGTTCGACGTTCACCGGAACAGTCGCAGCTGCATCGTCGAGAGACGACGTCGACGTGTGCATCTCGACGGAGAAAGAAGAAAAAAAAGAGAAAAGAAAAACTTAAAAAAAAAAAGACAATAAGAAAAACAACAAAGAAGAATTATTAAGACCAATTATGAAAGCCAATATTTTTTCATTTTCTTTTCTCTTTTTTTTTTTTACAAATCTTAAAACCACTGCTTTCGCTCCTTTTTATCTCATTTCCAATATTTATTTATTTATTTATTTATTTATTTTTTTTTTTTTTTTTTTTGTACGCATCTTTTCATCAATCTCCTAATATACCATTTGTAACTTACAGATATTAACTTTTGGATTAATTTTTATTCTACGTTAATTCGTTCCTTTTCCTTTCTTCTCTTTCCTCCTTTTTCTCTTTTCATTATCATTGTAAAGCACTTCGTTTCGTTTGCTTTTATTTCATAAATTTACTTCGTTGCTTTCAATTATCTCATTCACTTTTCTTTTTTATTATACACTTTCCTCGTTCTCTTTTACTTTTCCTTTTCTTTCCATTCTTTTGAAAATTTCGAGATCAATGCATCGTTCCATCTTTTCTTTTCTTTCTTTCTTTATTTTACTTTTTACTTTTCTTATTTCTATCTTATCATCAATGTCCTTTGTTATATATTTCCTCTTTGTTAATTTTCTCTTTTATTTAATCAATCTTCCCGTTATCCAACTATAAAAATTATTTCGTTTAATGTTTATCAGTGTACCATGATATACGCGTTGAGTGAGTTTAAACGAACGGTAAATTCAGCGATAGATACGTACCTAACTATCTATACATACATACATACATACATACATACATACATACATACATACGTTCGTACATACATATATACATGTATACGTAACTACATATGTATATATATTTAGTATACTTTACGAGTCGTTTATACGAGTTCTTGTACCCGTTCATCCTACCTAAATTTATCCGCTTGAAAGTCAAGTGCAAGCCGATTGGTCGTAAGTAGCCGAAATTATCTAACCAGCACGAAATTGATTCTGGTAGCCGAGACCGAAATAGTTCAATGCTCGATGATATTTCGAAGCTTACCAGGAAGTCGTTAGAACATTACCAGATTACGTTACGAACATATTCTATTACACGTGAAAATTATAGATCATAATTCGAGAAAAATTCGATAATGCTTTCTTCTTCTTCTTTTCTTTCTTTCTTTCTTTCTTTCTTTCTTTTTCTTTTTTTTTTTTTTTTTTTTTAGAACGAATTATATTACTCTTTCGAAATTATCACCATTTAGAAACTAAACAAATCGAATCGAAATATCGTTTGTGCATTTTTGTTGCAAAATAATTTTCCAATAAAAAGAAAAAAAAAATATTCATGGAGCAACGATAAAAAAGAAAACAGAAGCGATCTATCTTGATTAGTTTTAATCAATACACTATAGTTCGTCTATTTTAAACGTGACTGCACGATTTTTTATTCACAGATATTTTCTTTTTTTATTGATTTTACTTTTTTTTCCCCCCTTTTTTTTTTCTTTTTCAAACACTCAACCCATTATTCGCCCGACATTATTTATCGTTTCGCATGAAAAATTGTAAAAAAGGTTTCACGGTTATCTGGCCGATTAATAAATGTTTTTAATATACCTGCGAGGTTTGAATTCTTTTTTTTTCTTCTTTTTTGTTCTATTATTATTTTTAGTTTGTTTTTTCTTTTTTTTTTTTTTTAGGACGAATTATATTAATCTTTCAAAAATATCACCATTTTGAAACTAAAGAAATTGAATCGAAACGAAACGGAACAAAACGAAATATTATTTGTGCATTTTTGTTGTAAAATAATATTTGTCTATTTCAAGTCGACGATCCGTTCAACCATTTAAACGATCGAGTGAACACATTCACGCACATACACCTACGTAGAAATACGCGTATACGTGTTGGTATATTTCAATTTTATAATCTAAACGTATCTTCATAGAAACAAAAATTGTCGATATGTAATTTATATATGTCATACGTGATAATGAGTTAACAGGAGAAGAAAGAAAAAAATTATAACAACAACAACAAGAATAAAAATAAAAAATGATTTGAACGAAATATCTGGAGTATAATTTAGAAAATGAATTTGCAAACATTTTTATTAAGGAAACTAATGTAAGGATATCACGTTCATTGTAAAAAGTCCAAATTACAATGTAAATGGACGTTAAGACACGATCCAAGATACGAATTCGTCGATACGATCCTTGCGGTTGAAACATTGCGATTTACTTTCTCATAATGATCGAAAGTCACGCGATCTTTTACTTCTGAAAGAAAAGAAAAAGTATAGTTAGAATGAATTATTCATAACACGAAATCGTGAAAGGTAGTAACCCTCGACCGTCCGAATGGCTTCGCTAATTAGCAATGTTTTTTAAGTAATTGCTAGACTCATGAACATTTCATCTTAAAAAATATTTGAAGTAAAATTATTACAAACAATTGGACATTCATATGTATATATATATATATATATATATATATATATATATATATATTCAAGGTGACAAATCAACAAATCATATAAAAGTTTTATTCGTCGACGCACAAATAGATGTAATCTAATAATAACGTAATTTAATGTAATTTAATTCAATATTTAATACAATTGAATTTCTTTAATCGAAGATTAAAACGAAATCTCCTTAGAATTTAATCCGTGAAAGAAATTAAATTAAATTAAATTAACTGAAATTAAATTAAATTAAATTAAGTCATACTCTATTATATCATATTAAATTAAATTTTATTATTAAAATAGATTTCGTTTTATTATACTCTTTGGAATATCTAAAAATCAAAAAGGAAAAAAAGAGAGAAAAGGAAAAGAAAAGAAGAAGAAAAAGAGAGAAAAGAAAAGAAGAAATCATGAAATTTGACGAAAGAATTATCCAAAGCTAGAGTAGAACATAAACTCAATTAAGGGGTGTTCACCCTCTCGTCACAATTACCGTACCACGATTACAATTGGGACTATCGTTAGTGGAGGATAAGAACGTACTAAGGGACATTATTTCAGAGACGAAACTCGTAACGCCAGAGATCAGGAAAGTTCATTTTCAGGAAAGGATAGTAGGGAGGCAATTCGAATGTAAGAAAGGATCTGCCCCTTAAGAGGGCGGCTACTTGAGAAATCTTAGAGAGAAAGTCCTAGATCTCTCGTTCGTTCTCTTCTCGCATTTGCCTTCTGTTCTACGACGAAGAACGAGAAAAAAGGAGAGAGAGAGAGAGAGAGAGAGAGAGAAAGAGAAAGGAAAAAGAAAAAAGAAATCTCAAAGAATCGAGAAACATGAAGAGAGATGAAGAGTATCTTTCTTTTTTCTTTTTTCTTTTTTTTTCAGCAAATAATTGAATAAAATGAATAAGAAAGAGATGGAAGTGGAAAAAGAAAAAAATTAATTCGACGTAAAGAAAAACGAAAGGTGGAGATATTAGTGAGTGAAAGAGAGAGAGAGAGGTATACGAATTTGATAGAAAAGAGAATAAGTATGAGTAAGAAAGAAAGAAGATTATTTTGATATAGAAAATAGAAGAAGTAGAATAAGAATAAGTATGACCGAGAAAACAGAAAATTATATGGATTTGAAAGAAATAGTATAATATTAATAAGAAAGAGAGAGAGAGGATTATTTTAACACGGATATTAGACGAAATATATGAGTAGAAAAAGTAGAGATGGGTATATATGAGTTTGACAGAGATAATATACAATGGTACGAGTGAGAAATATATAACTATATGAATTTGACACGGAGAAGGGTGTGAGTGTAAAATGGAAAGGGAGAGAAAATGATAGAGAATTAAGATTAGTTGGAAAGAGAAGGAAAGAAAGAAGGAAAGAAAGACAGACAGACAGACAGAAAAAGAAACAGAGATGGACAGAGATAGACAGAGAAACAAGATAACTAAGTAAGAGAAAGAGAACAAAAATGTCGAGTATAAAAGAGACAGAGAGGAAGATAGTTAGAAAGAGAAAGAGATAGGATAAGTTTGACAAAGAGAAGAAGAGTATGAATAAGGAAGATAAAAAGAGATAGAGAGAGAGAGAGAGAGAGAAATAAAAGAAAAGTGGTACTGGTCGAGGCATTAAGAGAGCGACAGTGAGACTAAGAAAGAGAGAGAGAGAGAGAGAGAAGGGATAAAGACGAGGGAAAGAGAGGGTGATACATATAAGGATGGTTCGAAGAAAGGGAGAGGCAACCACAGCCACCGACACGCCACGAGTCGTTAAGTTCATTCCGTGGTTTTAATGTCAGCACTAACTTCGCAAGCCCGTTCCTCGGTTCTGCTCTATCCGGTGGAGCCTCCGTTTCCTCCTCTCAGAAGCAGCAGTAGTAGCAGTATTAGTGGTAGTAGTAATACCAATAGTAGTAATAGTAGTAGTAGTAGTAGTAGAAGTTCCTCCCATCTCTCTCTCTCTCTCTCGCGCGCACGCTCTCTTTCTCACTCTATCTTTCTCCTTATCTTTCTCTCTTTCTCTCACTCTATCTTTCTTCCCATCTTTATCTCTATCTCTATCTCTATCTCGTTGAAGCCACCACCCAGTACAGTTCTCCCTTAACTTTACGGGCACCGTTGTCAGCCCCAATCCGCGCACATATTTTTCTCCTCTTGGCCGCGTTACAAATTCGTCTGCAAGCGATCTTGGCAGAAAGGAGGCCGAACTCTACCGTTCACGTTGTTCATCACCAAACCCCAACCCCCTCAACCCTCTTTCTCCTATCCACCTCTATCGTAAGACCCCTATCCGTTCCTCGTCCCCATCCTCGGCCCATCTCGGTCATTCCCATACCAGGGATAATCGAATTTAATGGAATATGGTGGGGGTAACTCGGACAAGGAGACGACCAAGACCGATGGTCTTTAGATATTATCTCGATCTATACTATTTTAAATGTATGTTTGTTTGAAGGTTTTCCGATTAAATTCGAACGATCCTTATGACGATATATTTTGTATTGCGTTTGATATTGGAAATGGATTTTTATTTGATAGCTTGAAAGGTTTTTTTGTTTGTTTGGTTGGTATTAAAAATACATTTTTATATGTTAGTTAATGCATTTTCTTGTTTTTATCTATCTTTATATTCGTATACTTCTATGTATTGTTTTTAAAAATGTTATGTTATTTTATATATATATATATATATATATGATATATATGTTATTAAATATATATAGATATTATATATATGTGTGTGTGTGTGTGTGTGTATACTTTCTATAGTAATATATAAAAAGATGATAAAAAGTAAATATACTTTTAAAAGCATTTATATAAATAATTTTATTTAAATACACTTTGTAACGGCATACAAGTATTTATAAATCTCTCTCTCTCTCTCTCTCTCTCTCTCTCTCTCTCTCTCTCTCTCTCTCTCTCTCTCTCTCTCTCTCTCTCTCTCTCTCTCTCTCTCTCTCTCTCTCTCTCTCTCTCTCTCTCTCTCTCTCCCTAAAAATTGATATAATTATATATAAGATTATTTATATAACTCTCTCGAATAGAATACCGAAATTTATGAAAATCTGATTCACAGGAAATATTCATGTTCTCTCGTTAATTTTATTAATTTCAAACTGAAGTAAATAAGTTTCGTCGAATAGCGAGGTGAAAAGGAAGAGAAAAAAGAGAAAAAGAAAAATAGAAGGAAAGAAGAAAAATCTGGACAATTTTAAATTGGATCGAACCGGACATCCATTTGCCACCGAACTTACCTTTCGGATTCTTATTTTCTAAAGTGCATTTGCCACACCACTTTCATCCACTTTACATTAAGTTTCGAGTAGTTTGACGAGAGTGGATATAGAGATGGTTTACGTCATCTTCTCCTCGAGTATTCACTTATCTACGTACGAGGTCATTGACCTCCTCGAAAAATCGTTCGTACTCATTTTGCGTAATCTCTCTCTCTCTTTCTCTCTCTCTCTGTCTCTCTGTCTCTCTCTCTCTCTCTCTCTCTCTCTCTCTGTCTCTCTGTCTCTCTCTATCTCTCTGTCTCTCTCTGTCTCTCTATTTTTCGTACACATACTATTTCACACGTGAAAATAAACGTGTGTTACGTCATTTAAAAAAGTATCTTACGAAAGACAGTTAGATATTTCGAATACTGGTCCATTGAAATTTCAGTATGACGTATGAAAGATATATAAAATAAAATTATTCGAATATTTTCAATATCATTTTTTTCCGTAACCATTGAAAATTATGCAATAAATATCAAATCTAATGTAATGAGATACGAATATTATATATGTTATAAAAAAAATGAGATTAGATGTAGATTAGAATAGTTGAGTAGAGTAAAGAAAAAGATATATATATATTTGATGTATTTACGTTAAACACGTTCCAAATGTGCGAACTAACATAGAAAATAGATTTTTCATTTTATTGTAACGAAATAAGAACTTTTATACTTCTTTACATTAAATCTTTTACAGTCTGTTTTTTTTTTTTAATTATTATTAAACTTGAAATCTTGAAAACTTGAAATCGAAATGATCGATCATATTAAGTCTGTAATTTAATTTTTAATTATATTAAATATATAAATATCAAACATACACACGCATACATATAATATAAAATGACTTCGAATGATTAGAAATCTTTCGGAAGGATCAAACAAAATATCTTTCATTTTTTCTTGTTTTTTTATTTTTCTATATTAAACATATAGTATATAGATATATTAAATATATTAACCTATTAAATAGATATTATGTATTAAAAATACATATAAATATATTAAATGTATTAAACTGCAACTTTTTTGTTATATTAAATATATAAAAATATATGAGATACACGTAACACGAACGTAAAAAAAGAAAAACAAAAAAAAAAGTATCGAGATTCGGTAGGATCATAAATCAGTCATAAAGTTTCATTAAAATATGTTCTGTTTGAATCCATCCAACATTTTTACTATATTAAATATATAACAATATTATATACACATACACACACATATATATATACATATATATACTAACGCACACGCACGCATAAAAAAAATAAAAGAAAAAAGAAAATATCGAGCTTCGAAAAGATCATAAATCATTCATGAAGTTTTAGTAAAATATGTTCTATTTAAATCTCCTCGACATTTTCGCTATATTAAATATATACATATACACACCCACACACACATATCTATATATAAAAGAAAAAAAAGAAACATATGCGCGATACACGTATTACTTACTTACACCTATAGATACACACGTGCAAACGTATAAAAAAAAAAGAGAGAGAGAGAGAGAGAAAGAAAAAAAATATCAAGCTTCAAATAAAATCGACAAATTCCATCCCTATCGAAAGTGACGACGAGCGAATTGCAGTAGGCGAAAAAAAAAACATATATAAAGAGAGATACAGAGAGACATAGAGAGAGAGAGAGAGAGAGAGAGAGAGAGAGAGAGAGAGAGAAAGAGAAAGCGTTACAAAGAGAAAAAGACAGAGACAGTACAGACAAACGGACAGAGACAGAGATATTGACAAAAAGAATGAAGAGATTTTTTTTTTTTTTTTCAATTGAATTACAATAAACGAACGTTGTCGACGACGAATAATATTTAACGAATGAAACGAATTTCGTGGCTCAGCACTCGCAGAAATTGTATGTTAACGACTATGTTGTAGCCGACGAAGACACGTGCCAAAAATGGGAAAGGGTAATTCTTTCTTGAAGGTTGAGGATAAAAGAAAGAAAGAGATAGATAGATAAAGAGAAAGAGAGAGAAGGATAGCAATAACGAAACCATCGAGAAACATCGGATACATATGCATGCGGAAACGCAAAACGCGTCATTGCTCTCAACGTTCGCCAGAAATACGAAAATTTCCATCGAATTTCTTTCGGTCGACGATGTTCGATATATCTACTATATACATAAATAGATAGACACACACACACGCAGATGTACAAATATACGTATATATAGAATGTACAAATGAATTGGTGCGCGTGTCATTCTGGCGATTCTCCACAAAGTTAGATAATTTACAGACTCCGCAATAAAATTCTCGTTAACCCATTACGTATCACTAGCCGCACGAGCTGTCACTGCCAGTTTCAATCCTATGCCACTGGGTCAATGTATATGTGTAAATACATGTATACGTTTAGATAGATCGCTAAAACGTGATGGTGAAACGATGGAACGATTTTTTTCTACGTATTATGCAAAGGTGTAATCGTCCAAGTTCTTCTTTTTTCATTCTTTCTTTTTCTGTTATTTCTTTCATCATTTCCTTTGATTAATATCAATACTTATTACTACAATCAATACGATTATTAATCGTTAATAATTACACACAACAACAACAACAACGCGTGACGATAATATATAATCACAAACAAAAAATAAATAAAAAGCAATAACAACACAAAATAAAAATTATCATTATCATTGTCATAACTTCGCAAACAATTCACAATCGCAAAACAAAAACTCCAAAGTTCTCTATCCATCGAATAATCGTAGATCGTTTGGTATCTTCCGTTCGATCAAAAAAAAAAAAAAAAATGAAAGAGAGAAGAACCAAAAAAGAAGAAAAAGAAAAGAAGGAAACAAACCAACAGAAAGAAGAAATAAAACGAAGAAACAAAGGAACGTATAGTCAGCATATTAAAATAATAAAGTAGGTGTGGCCTAAAGGATAGAGTTTGGAAAGTCAGTAATGTCGTAACGATGGCAACGACGACATCCGGCAGAAGGAGTCGAGTTCTCAACGGATTTCTAGCCTCTCGTGGCACGCTCCGTTTCATATTCCTCTGGCAGAGTTCTCCCTTTTCGCATTCCCCACCCTTCTTTCTCTTTCTCTCTCTCTCTCTCTCTCTCTCGTTCTCTCTTTCTCTCTTTCCTTCCAACCACCTCTTCCACGAATCGCGGACTATGCCGTGAGAAACGGCACCGAGACTCGCAATAAAATTCTCGTTAAAATGACGAATGCCTGGGATGGAAGATTCGCCAAGTGTTCCCGGATGCGGACACCAGGGACAGGGTAAACGTTGTGTTTGCGCTTTCAAATTTCGATGAAGCTTCCTTCCTTCCTTCCTTCCTTCCTTCCTTCCTTCCTTCTTTCCTTCTTTCCTTCTTTTTTACTTCTTTACTTCTTTACTTTTGGACAACGACAATGACGACGAGGACCACCACATATTTTTCTCAACTAATCGAACTCTATCGTTTTATTATTTCTTTCTTTTTTCTTCTTTTTCTTCTTTTTCTTTCTATCCTTCCTTTTCTTTCTCTTTTTCTCTTTTTTAATTTTATCGGATATAATGCAGATTTTATTATTCGTCGATCAAATGCGAAGGGAACGGGATAGAGAGGAGGGAATGTGGATACACGTTTTAGTCAATATTTTAATCGAATTTCGTTTCATTATTCGAAATCGTTTCATTATTTTCTTTTTATCTTTTGTCAGATATAATTCAGATTTTATTATTCGTCGATCAAATGCGAGGGGACTGGCCAAAGGGGGATGCATATTTCATTACGATTTTAATCGAATTCTATTATTTTTTATTTTTGAGAAATAATAGAACTCCTTTTATTATTTTTTGTTTCTTCTTTCTATTAGATATAATTCGAATTTTATTATTCGACGATCGAATGATGATGGGGGGAGGAGAGGAATGCACAATTTAATTAGATTTTTTCATTCGAGTAGAGTATTTTCTAATCGAATTCTCGTCGTTCTATTATTTATTTATTTATTTATTTATTTATTTATTTATTTTTATTTTGTTAGATACATTTCAGATTTTATTATTCGCTGATCAAATGCAAAGGGGAATGAGGATACACATTTTAGACAAAATTTTTATCGAATTCTATTATTTTTTGTTTTGGAAAAATAATAGAATTCGTTTTATTATTCCTGTTTTTCTTTTCATCAAATATATTTGAAATTTTATTATTCGACGATCGAATCGAAGATTGATATACATTTTAATTAGAATTTTTATTTGGAATAGAGTCTTTTCTAATCGAATTCTATCCTTCTTTTTTCTATACCTTTTTCTATTTTTCTTTCTATACTATATATATATATATATATTTTTTCATTTTATTAGATACAATTCAAATTTCATTATTCACCAAGCAAGATAGAAGACGGTAATGGAGGATACACATTTTACTCAAAATTTTCGATCATTTTTTTCTTTTTCTTAACCCATGTTATACCCAGTTGACGTAATTTATTGAGATATAAATAATCATTCACGTATTTCTATACTATCGGATATTCAACCAGATTACTATAGCGAAATTACTAGTCGAAAAAAAATTGGTAACAATCGTGTAACCGATAAACCGTAAAACAGTATTATAGAAGGTCTTACAGAAATTTCTATGGAATAGTATATTCGACCACGTTTACCGCACGAAGACAAATCAAAATTGCAAAAACGCTTACCATAAATCCGCGTTATACATTATACATTATACAATCTTCTACGCTGTTTTCTACAATAATAAAATATTCAACCGTGTTGCACAAACACAAGTAAACAAGCTTTGTTTTTTTTTTCCTTTTTACAACATCGTCGTAACATAAATCCTTGGTATACGTTTTAACATTAGAAAGTTAACGTTGTCGAATACAGGAAGTTTAATCTCGAACGAAAATCGTTACCATCGACGAATTTATTTTTCCTCTATTAACAAGCATTAACGTACACCTTGCAAGATAAAATAAAAGCAAAAGGAAAGAAAGAAAGAAAGAAAGAAAGAAAAAAGAAAGAAGAAAAAGACTAAATAAATGAACAAACAAATAAACAAAGAAAAGAAGAAGAAAATAAAAAATATTCCAAAGGAAGTGTCGACATTTTCAATAAACTCTAACGATCCTATTTTCCCAAAGCGAAAACCTTTTCCCAATGAAAATAATGAAAAGGGAGAGTTGTTGGTAGATACCATCGACGATTAGTGTTTAGCTACTACACTACTACTACTACTATCACCAACAGCAGCAGCATCACCACTAACTACTATTAACTACTACTAACTGGTCCATACTACTATAGTAGTATAACGGGAAAACGCGCGCGATCTACCGCGTTTTCGTGGAGTAAAATGGGGGTGAAAGGGGGAGGAATGGTGGTGGATCCTGCCACGAGAAATTAAGCCATGGAAAAGCGAGTGCAGGAAACGAGAGTAGAGTCCGGACTCTTCGGCCGCTTCCTCATTAATCATTCCGGCCTCTTAGCTTCCTCGTTCGTCTGCAAAAAGGTCTTTTAAGTGAGACCGACTGGAAAAGAGAAAGAGAAAGAGAAAGAGAGTAGAACCG
Source organism: Vespula vulgaris (assembly GCF_905475345.1). NCBI lineage: Eukaryota > Metazoa > Arthropoda > Insecta > Hymenoptera > Vespidae > Vespula > Vespula vulgaris. Next base: position 3,224,655 of record NC_066603.1, on the reverse strand, counting down.
AGGAAGTAAAGAAAGATAGAAATAGAGAAAGAGGAAAAGGAAGCATAGTAAAGAACGAGAAAGGAAGTAGTATAGAATGGAGAGAGAGAGAGAGAGAGAGAGAGAGAACGTGTCGCCTTTTTGCGAAATAGAAGAGAGAGACCCTTTAAGAGGTATTCCTCGAGTACATAAAGACCGAAGAAGATGATGAACAAGCGGAAGAAACATCCGAACGGTTACGTTCAGATCTTCAACAAGAGTAGAAAAGTCAAGGACGTAAGGAAGCAATCCCGAACGACTTCGAGAGGTTAACTGCAAATATTAGCCGAAAGATAGACGGCTAAGGATTGCGATTACTCTATTTCTCTCTTTCTTTCTCTTTCTTCCTATATTTCTCTTTCTCTTTTCGATCCGTCTACCTTCTACGTTTCTAAAGATTTCAAATAAGATATGAACAGGTTCTCTCTCTCTCTCTTTCTCTCTTTCTCTTTCTTTTCCTTTCTCTCTTTCTCTCTATTTCTGTCTATCCTTTTATCTGTCTTTCTTTCTCTCTCTCTCTATTTCTCTCTTTCTCACATCATACACACACAATCATACTCGGATAAAAGTTGTTAAAAGATATTTAAGGATCATTCATCATCCACAAACTCACAGACACTCCTTTAGATATATATATATGTGTGTGTCTGTGCATTTATGTGTACGTCCGCTAAGTGTTGTTTTCGTTTGTTAAAAAGTTTGGCGTTTTTTATTTATTTATTTATTTATTTATTTATTTATTTTTTATTTTTTAATCTCTTTTTTCTTCCTTCTTTTTCGCGATAATTAGTTCTCCTTTTCACGACGTTTTCGACAGACTGGATTTCTTTTTTCCTCTCTCATTTTATATTATCTAATCGATAAAGGTGATGAATGATTTTTAAAAAATTCTTCAGCTAAGTATTCCTTTCGTTTGTTGAAAAGTATGGCTTCTTTTTTTCTTTTCTTTTTTACTTTTATTTTTGTCGTCATATTTATTTTTCATTTTTTACTATACCGATAGGATTATTCTCTCTCTCTCTCCCTCTCTCTCTCTCTCTCTCTCTCTCTCTCTCTCTCTCTCTCTCTCTCTCCTTGATTTTCATTTATACGAGATAAAAGTGATAAGAGGTATTTTAAAAAATTATTCAACATTTGTCGAATAATACTTTACATTTATTAAAAGAAATAAAAAATAAAGAGAAAATAAAGCACAGTTTTGTATTTCGATTGATAATTACAATATATTTGCACTTTTTATGAGCAGGAAATTATCTTTTTCATCTTTCTATCGTACTCGATAAAGATGATAAAAGGAATTTTTTAAATCATTCGACATATGCCGAATATTCTTTTCGTTTGTTAAAAAACTATAGTTTTCTCTTTTATTTCAATTGAAATAATTATTTTCTTTTTTTACGATACAGAAAGCACTCTCTCTCTCTCTCTCTCTCTCTCTCAATTTTTTTCTTTTTATTAATATTCGGTAAAATTGATAAAAGGATTTAAAATATCATTTAACATCTGCCAAGTATTCTTTTCATTTGTTAAAAAGTACAATTTCACCTTTTTTTTTTATTTTTTTATTTCAATTGCAATAATTATTTTCATTTTTTACAATACAGAAAACTCTCTCTCTTTCTCTCTCTCCTTTTTTCCTGTTTTTATTCTGATAAAAGTGATAAAAGAAATTTGAAAAATCATTCGACATCTGTTAAGTGCTCTTTTTATACATGAAAAATATTTTTTTTTTTTGGTAATATTTCAATTGATAAGAATTTGGATTTTTAGAAATAACGAGAGATGGTAGAAAATTTCAACTGAATTTCCTGTATAATCTTTGTTTTCAACACGAGTCATAAATTCGAAATCATTGAAAAGGAAAGTGCTATTCATGACGAAATGAAAGGGTCGGTAGGACGAATAAAATCGTTTTAATTCGTTCGCACTTTATCCCCTTACACTTTTTCACACACCTACACGTAAACATCAGTTGCATAAACTCGATCGAGTTTTCTTTGTCCTGAAATTTTACTGGCATCTGGATTTTCCATTAGCCAATAGTCTCGAAAAACAAGAAAGAATGTTCCTTTCGAGAGAGAGAGAGAGAAAAAGAGAGAGAAACAGAGAAAAAGAAAACGATATAAATGAAATCCATGAAAGCTTCAAAAATTCAAAAAAATAAATTAATTAATTAGAAAGGATATTGAAACGTAAAAATACACGAAAAAGAAAAAGATGAATAATATATGTATAAGCAAATAATAATAAAAAGAAAGAGCTATTATTTAACGATCTTATTAATAATCTTCAAAGAAGAAATAGGAAGGATGATTATTCGAATTATATTTTTTCAAGTCTATTAACATTGCATGTATGTGTGTGCGTGCGTGTATAAAAAGAAAAGATAATCAAATTTAAATGGAATTAGAGAACAGAAAGACATAGAAAAAAAGATTAATTAACCCCGCAGATTGTCTGTTCCAATTAAAAAGATTTTTGATAAGCGAACGTGATTATACGGAATTTATTTAAATGAGAAATAAAATAGTATTATGAGAAAGAAACAGAAGTAGTTTTAAATAAATTGATAGATCGTGTTGAAAGAAAGAAAAAAGTAAAAAAAAAAAAAAAAGAAAAAGAAATTAGGGGAAAAAAGAGAAAAAAATCAATAAAGTATGTAACACACTCTCTTAATAGGATTGAATAACAAATGTTTCATAAATTCATTCTTTCATCGCGATAGAGAAAAGTTAAATCTTCGTGACAAGATAACTCTCCTTACTCGTTTATATCTAATATTCAAGATTATTAAGAATTAAACGAATTAAGCTGTCTCATCGAGATCATTGATATTTCACGAGGAACGTTGATTAATATAAATAAAATATAAATTAGGGAAGATGATTATTGATAAAATGAACCTATTAAAAATCTATTTTCATGATATTATCTGTCTGTTTGAATTTTTGAAAAATTATAGGGAACGTTTCGTCGTTGTTATCATATAACACACACACACACACACATATATATATATACATATCACGATCGTGTATACTATATATAATAAATAATTGTATATTATATTAAATTACTTATATGTAATTTAATATTTATATGTAATTACATAATTTAAATGTTTATTGTTTATATATAATTTATTATATATTATATTATTTACATAAATATTATATGTGTATATATATATATATAATAAATATATATTATATTAAACTATTTCTATATAAATTAATATACATATATATAAATAAAAATGATGATTTAGAGATGAATAAAATAAAAACACATGTATAGTTGAATCATCGATACGTCAATCAATAAATGAAAACATTCTTTACTTTAATGCTCACCCGATATACTATCTATCCTTAATTCACTAAATTTATTCCACGGATTTCATTCAACAAATGACCCACGGTTTTACCGTAGAATTTCTCTCTCGGTATAATTAATTAATTAATTAAAAACAAACGTACACCGCTGTTGGTTTTTCAGGTTCACGAGGTGCCGTCAGCAGTCACCATAGTCAGCTTGCTATCTTCTCTTCCTTGCTAACGGCTCTAGAACCATAATCATGTTGAAAACTATGAAAACGTAAATGAAAAGGAAAAGAACGAAGGATACGTGTTTCCAACACCAAAATCCTATCTCCGACGACTGACTTTTCCTCCATCACGTTTTTCCCAATTTTTTTTTTTTTCTTTCTCGAAAAGTATGAAAATTAATTAGCCACTTATCTTTCTACGTATTTTTTCTTCTCGACGTTACGTCAGTCCGTCCTTTCGATTTATAAAAGTTTGCAAAGGGGTTGGAAGATCGTTAGTTAGGTTTACTCTAACGTTTCTCCGTTTCTGATGCAGCAAATCCAATTTTTTATTCGATGATACGAAACTGTTTCTTCTTTTTTTTGTTTTTCTTTTTCTTTGTCATTATTAATTATAATTTTCTTGATTATTATTAATATGTAATTTTGTTTGTTTTTTCTTTTTTTCGAACGAACCTTTTCACTTTCTTTAGCGTTTTCTTTTTTAACCTGATCCCACGTGGTCGGTATTTTTTTTTTTTTTTAATTTGAGAACTAGTCGTCCGTGATCACATCTCTCTCTCTCTCTCTCTCTCTCTCTCTCTCGATCTCTCTTTCGAAGTTGAACATCGTCATTCTCTTTTGTGTCGCGTGCCATGCCGTGTTTTCGAAGAGAAAACTAGCTCTTTTTTCCTATTTTTTTTTTTTAGTTTTTTATTTTTTTTTTTTTTTTTAACAAGTGGACGTTATCCACTCGAAAAAGTGATTTTATCCTTTTTGTATTTTCCAGTAGCGAGCGAGTATTCGTTTAAAAATTTTCCTATTCGACAATAAATTCATGGAAATTTCTATGGAACTGGAAATAATAAAGGTTCTTTAAATCGTAGAGTGTATTCGTTTGATATTAAACCGAACTTTTCATTGATACAAAAATCTATCAATGAAAAGTACGATGTGTAGAAAAGTTTTTCATTTATCTAATAAACCGAATGACTTAAGAAGAAAATTTTGTAGACCAATAATGATACTAATTAAAAAAATTTAATTATAACATAATTTAAGAAACGAAAAATGAAAAAGAAACAAAAATTAAATCAGTTGCATTTTTATT
>NC_066603.1:3197500-3210000 GCF_905475345.1 Vespula vulgaris | reverse complement strand
CGAAACCACGAAAGAAGCCCATTTCCGTCCACTCCCATGGCAAATTGCATTTCCTTCTCCTGATCGCTCGTTTCTCCTCGTTCAAAGACAAAATTATATCGGGTTGAGGGCTAAATAACGGGGGAGGATAGAAATCAACGAAACGTTCGAGAGAGATAGCCAATGACGATAGAAAAGTATTTGACGAGAGGACACCTGATTAAACTATATTCTACGAGATAAGAAACTGAAACGAAGAAATTTTCATGCGACATTTTCTTTCACGTTTATCTTTTCCATCTTCTTCTTTTCTTTCTTCTAATTGTTATTATCATTGTTATTTTTCTTTCTTTTTTTTTTCTATCAAGATCAGAAAGGTTATCGTCGTAGATCAATAGTAATGAAACGCGTCGAAAATCAAGTAAGTTATGTTAACGATAATTCTATCGTCGAGAATAATTTTGTCAAAATAGATTTGTTACTTTCAATGTTATCTTTTGTTCTTGTGTTTTGTAATTTTTTTTTATTCATTCGTATATTTCGTTTTATTTTATCTATTCTTCTTTACAAGGTCATCGTAGGTAATACGTGATAAATAAGATACGTAGAAAATCGATATGTGATTTTAACGGGAATATTGTTCAACGGCATATTTATTGAAATTTATTTATAATTTTGAAAGTTCGCTTTTTCTTTCTTCGTCTTTTCAAGGTCAAAGCATCATCGTTGTGGGACAGATAGCGATGAATAAAATACGATAGAATATCGATAAACGATTTTAACGAAAATCCTATTTAATAGAAATTTATTAAAATTTATTTATGATTTTTAATGTCATGTGGTATTGGTCCGTATCGGACGTTGCGGTTAATTTATGTAAAATGAAACATTATGTGAAATAATGCTTCGTATAATATCATCCGGTTGATCCATAATCACAATATTATAATGCAAAATGGTGGTGTCCACCATTTTCGAATTACAAAGGAACATTTACTTACTCACATTATCACCAATTTATCAATATTCCGTCTATTTGTAATTCCAGTTGTTAATTCTTATTGTTATAAGACGAACCAGTCGTCTAATTAGTTTCACGTAAGATATAAATAATAAGTAAAACGTGTATAATAATTACATAATGTATATCGATCGTTCCTTTTGATATAAATATTAGAATATTAGAAAACTGTTTAGATTTAAAATCCGTATCGAAAGATTTAAAACGGAGATCTTTGAACCTCGTTTTCGAAGATCATTTATTATCATTGAGAAATATATTTTTTAACAAATTGATAAATTTGTTGGGTAGGATATCCTCTTTAAAAAATAAAAAAAAAAAACATTTTTTTAATTAATCATAACAATAATAATAATAATAATTATTATAGTAATAATAATTATAATATATTGTAAGGCGCATATTATATGTTAAAATATTTCTCCGTCCACTAATTAAAATTATTTTTTTTTATTCTTTTCATTTATATATATATATATATATATATATATATATATATATATATATATATAAGCGTTTTCGTTCAATTGTATATAACGTTGTCCATGACCCACGGTGACCTAAATGATAAGTTAAATGAAAATGTAGTATATACATGCGTATATACATGTGTCTGTGTGTGTGTGTTTAATTTTAATTCAAACGATTTGTCGAATTTAATATTTAAATAATTCAGTTTCTTTCTTTCTATACTTTCTTTTCTCTTTCTAAACAATCTATCGCAATTATCGAAATTTATACTATCAATTATCTTCGAAACGATCTCGTTGAATTTACGATCAGTTTAATAAATTTTCATTCGAAATAATTCATTGAATCTTTTCGAGTTGAATTAATCGATCATTTCTTTTTTCTTTTTTGGTTTTCCTTCTTAAAATTGTCTATCACGAATTTAATCGATCGCTCTTTCCTTTTTCTTTTTTAAAATCGAAATAATATAATCCATCAAATTCGAAATTCGATTAATTCAATTAATTTCTTTTCGGAACGATCTATCGAAATTTTTGAAAGTTTGTTTAGAAGAAGAAGAAAAAGAAAAGGGGGGAGGGGAAAAACAGAGAAATATATTAGAAATAATAAATCTATGGTCTTCTCCGATTAGAGGAAAAAATGAAGAAAGAAAGAAAAAGAGAAAAAGAGATATTTGCCATCTTAAATTAATCTAAAATATTTCTAAAAAATAATTCTTACCAAACGACGACGAAAAGGATCCTCGTGTTGTCAATAATAACATAGGAGTTATCGGGAAAAAGAAAAAAAAAAAAAAGAAACGGAAAAGGAGTAAGAAAAGAAGAAGAAGAAGAAGAAGAAAAATAAAAATCAAATTCTCTCCATATTTTCGTCCTCTCCTTTCTCTCAGCCATTATTATTATTATTTCACATCAATCTCTGAAAAATTTTCTCGTCGATTTTCAACAAAAAAGTCAAACGCAACTTGCTATGGTGTTCGACACGAACACCATAACGTTATCATCGGACGCTTAACGACAAAGATAAAAATTTTTCTTTTTTTTTTTTCGGACAACATAACATTATTATCGTTGATTCACGTCGATGATCGATTTCCATACCGTGCAACAATTTTCAATATAATTAACAATAATAATAATAATAATAATAATAATAATAATAATAATAATAATAATAATAATAATAATAATAATAATAATAATAATAATGTTAACATTAATATTATAATAATGATAATAATAATAATAATAATAATAATAATAATATTTAATAATAATGGTAATAGTAACAAGTGTAATAGAGACTGGTAACAATTAAATTGATTTCGAGATAAAATATCTCGTTCAATTGTATTTTCACTTGACGCTGACGATAGTATGAAAAGAATAAAAAAAAAAGGCAAAATGAAAAAAAAAAAACAAAAAGAAAAAGAAACATGAGAAATGGTAATCGATATGAAGATTAATCTGTGCGTTTTAAAGAAACGATTAACATTTAAACGATGATAATTAACGATCATAGAAGGATAACGTTATTATCTTTTATCTCTTATTCATTTTTATAACCATAATTAAACTATGAAAATTGATAACACTGCCAGCTATTAGCTTTGGCTATTTATATATATATATATATATATATATATATATATATATATATATTATATATTATATATATATATTTATATATATATACACATTTTTTATATATATGTATATATATAATATATTTTTATCTCTGATAATTTTTTTTTCTTTTATACACACATACCGTATTATCATTTTCACTTATTATATACACAGTCACATATACATAGGATATTTCCATGTAGGCAATTTAATTATAAACGAATTATTGAGTTATTTTTTTTTGTCATCGTAATAATAATAATAATATTAATAATAATAATAATAATAATAATAATAATAATCTGCATCATCATCATCATCATCATCATCATCATCTTGTACATATGTATGTATGTATGTACTGTACATACAAACATGAGTATTTCTATAATTTTTTCTTGCTTTTTCCTTTTTTCATTGTACTATTATTTATCGTATGCGAGTACTCCAGTTATCAAGTATTAATAATACTAATTCGCGAGTAATTATCGTGGTCCTTCTGTTTTTCGATATTTCTGTCAAAATATAAACTTTAACGATCGTCCATGTAAATCTTTCTTCTATTTTATTTTATTTTTTATCTAAATTAAGATCCATTGATTCTTTTTTTTCCTTTTTTATTTTTTTTTTTTTTATCATATCGATAGACGATCGAACGATCTTATTTAAATATTATATTTCTTCGATATAATGTACGAAATTTTCTTAATTTTCGAAAATTATCACCATGGAACTATATTTTGACGTAGAATCATTTTTAACTTCTACTTTACTTTCCTCTGAGAAAAATTGTATGTATTTATATATGTATGTATGTATGTACATATAAGAATATATATATATATATATATATATATATATATATATATACATATATACATATATATATATATATACACCATACATACAAATTTATATTTACAAAGATGGAGATGCGGTCGAAAAAAAAAACAGGAAACGAGGGGAGGCTGATATACTTGAGAGTTTTACGGTGTTCTCAAATGCGATACTTTTCATGTACCCCATAAAATATTTCTCTTAAAAATATATATATATATATATATATTAATCTCTCTTTCCCTCTCTATTTCACGTGCTGTCTCTTTTCACCGTAAATATTGTACATACATACATTTCCTATAACTACTTATGACACACTCATACAATACAACTTGCATTTATACATTGTTTATTGCATTTTTATCTATCATGATGCATTGCATCGCCGACAATCGCCGATCGAAAATCGAAACTTACATCTGAACGATCTTCTTTTTCTGATACATCGTTAAAGATTTTGAAGAATGAAAAAAATAAAAATAAAAATTAGAAATCCATGTATGTGATTAAGATAGATAGATAGAAACTTTTAATTATTGAGTTTTGTGATAGTATTAATGATCTGTTCGGTATTGATTATCATCGATAATGATTTTTTTTTTGGATTAATTGTATTTTCTTTTTTTTTTTTAAATTTAGGATATATACATATTATAATATCAATTTCGAGGAATTTTTTAAATAATTTTCTATCATCCTCCTCTCTCTCTCTCTCTCTCTCTTTCTATATATATATATATAGATATATAAAAAAAAAAATATATATATATATATTTGTCTATGTATCTATAGTTTGATAAATTTACGTGCTTTTTGAAAAGTGTACACGACCATAATAGGACACACACACATAAAATATTTTTACTAGCGGCCAGACAAATTCGTTCGCTTTACAAATACTTTCGAATCGAAACATTTCATTGTTTACGTTTAATTTTGAATAGAAATGTATGTATAGTATATATTTTACTATATAGAGGATAAATCAATTACTTTTCAAATGCTTTTTAAAAGAAATATCATTTTTTACATTTAATTTCAATAAAAAAAAATATATATATATATGTGTTTCACACGCAATATTTTTTCTATGTATTAAACGAATCAATTATTATCAAAATATTCTCGTATATGGAAAAACGTTATTTTGTTTTTTTAATTTCTATAAAATTCCCTTTTCTAATCTTAAGAAAAATTTGAAGAAAGACAACTTTTATTTCTACATAATTAATTTCAATGAAAGTGTTGTCGACAACGAAAAGAAGTATAACAACGATAACAATTTGAACAATCCGAATTTTGTTTTCTATGAGAAATGATTTTTTCATAAAGGAAGAAATTATTTTGATTTCTTTCTTTCTTTCTTTTTTCTTTTTATTTAATATAATCTATAGTAAAATTTGATATATACTATTAGATATATAGTATTTGTATCTTATGTGAAATAAAATGAACGAATCGATTACTCTGTCGAATATTTCCTCTTTTTTTTTTCTTTTTCCAGTTTAAAATACTTGAAAATAAAGTAGTTTGATTTCGAAGGAATGAAAATATGTCTTAAAATAGAGAATTTCAATTGAGCATCGTCGCTCAAAACACGTTTTTTTTGAAAGCGTCTAATATCATTGGTCAATAAAAGATTTCTCTTATATGTACATATAAAATAGTTATACATTAAAAAACACTTAACTCATTAGACGCTATATATGTGTATGCGTATATCCATGTGTGCTCGTTTTCGATTCTACCATGTTACGTGTTACTAAAACAAACACCATAAAAAAAGAGAGAGAGAGAGAGAGAGAAATCTTCATGGTTATATTATATTTACGATATATACATACATATGTATATGTGCGTGTATGTATGTATACGGAAACATATATAAACATTCAGATATATATATATATATTTTTGTTGAAACAAAATTTTATATAACATAATCACGATCTTGAAACGTACACAAATTATCGTTTTTCTTTTTCGATTAAAAAGTGACAAAATCCTGGATGACTTGTATTTTCTCCTTTCGTTTCTTTTTTTTCTTTTTTTTTTTTAACAAAATTAAAAATTTGTTATATCGTTTTCAAATATAAAATGTAATATATTATATCGTTAATTGAATTACTATTATTCGTTTGTCGTAAAATTTATATTATATTTTTCATATCATTCATTATAACATAGTATAAGATATACAATATTAATATAACAAAAGAACGAAATAATAAAAGTATTAAATTTAATATTATATATATATATATATATATATATATATATATATATATATATACACACACACATACACATATGTAGGTACATCAAATAAGAATTTATTTAACAAGAAATCACAATAACGTTCATTCTCCTTTTTATATTAAACCGAAACTAAATTAAGATATAGAATAACAAAAATTATTCTACGTAGCCATAGATAAAGTCATCCAGGTAAAATATTATGAAATATAAATGAAATTACGTTCATTGAGATAGATAAGACATCAATCTCGGATTTAATATTTAAAAATCAAAACAAAAAACAAAAAACAAAAAAGAAAAGAAGAAGAAAAATAAAGAAAGATTTGATTTCTTGGATTATTTCGCGATAACGTTTGTCATGTTTCAACAAAGCCTAGCAAAGATAAAGACAAGTCCGCGTTGGCCCAAGGCGATGGTGCAATTTAGGTTAGACGGCTCGTCGAACACAAAGGTAGTGAAATTCTGACGGAAATCAGGCTCTCTCTCTCTCTCTCTCTTTCTCTCTCCCTCTCTTTCTCTCTCTCAGTCTCGTAGACCCATCACCCTTCGAACCCTTAACCCGAGCCAAACTCATTCGGCATGCGCACCACGGATTGAACGTCGACCCGAAGACAATAACTATTAGCAAACTTCGTAACGAACTTCAGTGTGAGTGGTTTACCTGGCAGAAGCTAATGTAAACTATGACAGAATCGACAGAATCAAGTCTCACACATGTTACCTATGGTCTCTATACATTTTCTCTTCTATATGGGATTACGTTAACTCGATCATCATAAACGCTCGTGTCGTGAAATTCTTTACGATCGATATCGACTATTTCATTAACGTCTTTTTATATCTCATCAATTCATTTATAATTATTTTCTTTTCTCTTTTCTTTTCTTTTCTTTTCTTTTGTTTTGTTTAGTTTGACTTTGAGTTTTAATTTTGATTAACAAGTCTTTTGATAATTGAATTTCTTGATACTGACGTATCAAGTATTCGTTCGATCGATAACAAAGAAAATATTACTCATCGTTAATACGTTTTGATTATGCGAACGATCGTAATGATACGCTTGAAATTCTTTTCGATCGGCTATTTTATTTCTTATAGTTTTCTTAAGCTGCAATCGACAAATTGTTGTCCATTGAATTTCGATTAAGACTTAAGTTTCTTTGATAACGAAAAATATTATTAATCGTTAATACGATCAATATGATTATACGAAACGGTCGGATAAAATGAACGTGACGTCGAATAACGTTCTGAAATATTTCGATCGATATCAAAAAATATTAGTGTAGTACCGATCGTGTATCGTTCGATCTCTAAAAACGAATAGATCAAATGAATAGATGAACAAATAATAAAACTTGAATTACCGTAAATTAAAGTTTGTAACAATTGGATTTTCTATAGATCAAGTGATCGATCACGCGGTATTATTCTCGATCGTTAATTTCACTTATGATCCTCATACGTCGTAACTTTTCTTTTTTCTTGTTCCTTTTTTTCTTTTCTTTTCTTTCCTTTAATTTCAATTGACAAATCTTTGGTAATAAAATTTCGATCGGTTACGTTCGATTAATATCGTTCGAAAAATATTATTAATACGTAATTATCAGATAAAATGAATGTGACTTTGAATAATTTTCCGAAACGTTCGATTGCTTTCGATTAAATTTCGATAAATACCAAAAAGTATTAGTAACAATCATATATCGTGTGATCATTGAAAACCGAACAGATCAAATGTATAGATCGTAATAAATTCGAATATAATCTTTAGCTTCTCAATCATTTCAAACCATAACGACGCTAAAGATTTTATCATCGTAAAATCAAGCAAGCTGATAGGACGATGTTGTTTCAACGAAGCTCGTGATATAATTATTAAACAATGTTATTGTTATTGTTATTGTAGATCCTAACAAAACTCGTCGAGTAAACGCCGTTGCTCAGTACTGTTACATTAAAACAAAGTTTCTCTCTCTCCCCCTCTCTCTCTTCCCCTCTCTCTCTCTCTCTCGCTCTCTTTCTCAAGATTAGGAATAAGAATAAGAATGAGGAACAAAAGAAAAAAAAAATATATATATATATATATAGGAACTAAAATAATAATTGTGTATAATATTGTTCGATACGAGTTATTGATTATTTTCTAAAAAGACAAAAAACAAGAAAGTACAGAGCAGCAAGAAAAAACTCGATTGTTCCGCGGTCTAAAAATTAAAAAAGAAAAAAAAAAAAAAAAAAAGAAAAATTTCTAATAAAATCAAAAACCAAGAAGAAAAAGAAGATCGAAAAAGGATCATCGATTCTCAAGATCGACGATTTAAAATTGGCGTATCTTAAAAACTAATAACAAAGATCTCGAACGAAAAAAGAAAAAAAAAAAAAAAGAAGAAAAGAATTAAAAATTAAAAATATAAAGATAGTCGCCTCGTTACGAGGATGTCTTCGTATGTTACCGACTGTCGGTAAGAAAAAAAAGAGAACAAAAAAGAAGCGACTTCGATTCCTCGATCGAGATCGATCGCGATCCGGTAGTACTGTCGGTAAAGTAGGTCTCCTTTTTATTCGTCGCGTAATCGACTTTAAACACACGACGGCACACACACAACACAATAACAACAACACAACTAAGAAGAAGAAGAATAAGAGAACAAACAATAAAAGAAATATTTATCGTCACGGATTGAACGCAGGGAAAGCGGCCCAGCCGCTTTTCTTTCGAACGAAAGAAAGAATGAAATAAAAAGAGAGAAAGCGAAAAAGAAAGAGAAAGAAAAAGAAAAAGGAAAAAAGAAATAAGAAATATGTGATCAATTTTTCATCCGAAAATCAAAAATTTCGTACCTGATACGAAAGAAGACATCCTTTTCTTTCTTTTCCTTTCATTTCTTTTTTTCTTCCTCTTTTTTCTCTTCTTCTTCATTTTTTCGTTTCGTTATCTCAATCTTCTCGATGCGTAACGAAGGATGATATCGGATTTTTAAAAAGGGTGAGAAGGACCTCTTCGTTCCCGCGAGGAAGTCAAATGTCAAAAGAAATTCTATTCTATTTTATTCGATCTGCTTATTCGACTGCTATTTATTGGATCAGTATTATTTATTTCGAACATTATCAAAGTAGATATTTGAAATAAATGGTTAGTATTAGTAACAGACAATTTCCATAAGTAATAGATAATTAATATGAAATCAATCAATGTTGATTTAATTTGGATTCAGACGCAACATCGAATTATTTTTATTGAAAGCGACTATTAAAAGTATTCTATACACAGCGACCATTTATTTTACAAAATACTTACTAATAATTAATCGATCGATCGACCAATCAATTAATGAATTAATCAATTAATTAAACAAAAAGAAAAGAAAAATACTGACCGAACAAATAGACCAGCGAATTTTTCGATTGAATTCGTATCAACGAATATCTTCTTCTTTTCGGATAAAACGTTACAATAAAATCGCCCGTTCTCCTTTTCTTTCTGTTCCTTTTTCTTTTTTTTTTTCTTTCTTTCTTTCTTTTTTTTCCTTTTTCGTTCTTTTTCTTTTCTCTTTTTGCGTCTTTTTCTTTTTGGTCTCGCACGAAGGAAAAAGGTTCGATGAGTCCCCCTTTTTTTTTCTTTCTTTCTTTTTTGTTTTCTTTTTCTTCTTCTTTTTCTCGTCTCGTTTCTCTCTTGAAAGTTTTTCCTCTGATCGTCACATAAACGACATTGGAATCCGATAAGAAGGCGACGAGGATGAGGACGAGTTCGAGGACGAGGACAAGGACGAGGACGAACGTTCCGATGTTCGTCCATCGATGAAAACGAGAGGACGTTGAAACGAATACGAGCTTGAGATCGAAAGGATAACGTGGTGGCATTTCTTCTTGGCTACGCGACGATGTCCATGTCCGATGAAGAATTCGAAGTGGTTGCCGTCAAACTACCTAGCGTGTCTTCGTCTGGTAAACCATGATGACAAGCTGCTGCTGGTGGACTCAATGGTGGTAAATGTGGTGACGACAACATCGGATCACCACCATGAACTGGACCACTCGTGTCGTCCTCCATGAGATCCTCGAATTGAGACATACTCAATGGCGTTGTCGTTTCCTCCGCTACGAGATCTGGAATCTGTTAACAGAAAATAAATTTCATTTTTTTTTATTTCTTTCTTCGTTTGGTTTTTTTTTTTTTTGTATTTTCTTCTTTTTCTCGTCTTTCTTTAATCGCGAATGAATTGAACTTGTGCGTTATGCGAATGATATCTATGGCCGACGAAAGTTTGATAAATCGTGTTATCGAATTTGTTAGATTTCATTTATAATATGATCTAAGTTATTGATTAATAACGAATCAAGGGATATTGATTGTGATGTTATTAATGTGTAATAATCATTGTTACTAATAATTTCGAATGGTTTTGTATTATTATGTTATATTGGTATAGAATGTATTTGTTTGTGGATATTAATAAATATATTCGTATACTTTATTATTAATGAATATATAGTGTAATAATATTCAGTATATACTATATAGTGTAATATTATAAGTATACTATATCATTTGTAATATATTGTAAAATTAGTAGTTTAGTAAATCATCTAATAATAGATATACATATATTGATAGTATTATTTTTATTATTATTATTATTATTATTATCAAAAAATTAAGAAAAAGAAATTATAAATATTATTGATATAATAATCCTTGTCGTAATATTTCATGTTCTCTTATAAAAGAAAATATAATAATGTTATCGCTATTGAGAAGGAAGTAATCAAACATTTTTTTTCTTTCTGTTTTGTTTTCTTAAAAAGTATATATAAAATTCATAATAAACGCGTTACAAACCGACACGTTTTCCAAGCATCCTTTTTAATATAAAAGTCACGAGAAAACTTAACATGCACGAAAAGGAGGAAACTCCTTCGTCGTCGTGCACATATAACTTGAAAAGTACACATAGTCGAAACGTTATCAATGTTTAAATTTCTAACTTACTACAGCGTAGGTGGAGGCCGCTGCGAAAGTAAGTAGACTTACAATATGGTGCGAACTTTATCTCGCGTAATAATTCAAACTTAACTCCCGGCCACCCTTCGTTGCTTTTAATGCATTGTGCCAGTCTTATCTCGTGCTAACTTTGACACGTCTTCCACTTTTCAAAACTGACGAATCAGACTAGAGCTTTGTTATATATAAAAAAAAAAAAGAAAAGAAAAAAAGAAAAAAGAAAAAGTAGATGATCGATCTGATAAGAAAGATGATTTCTTATTTTCTCGTTTTATATATATATATTTTTTTACATTATATATTTTTTATTATATATATTTTGTTATTTTTTATTATTGTTAATATACTGTTTTTATTATACATGTATATTTTTTGTTTTATATATTTTATTATTTTTTATTATCGTTAATATATTTCTTTTATTATATATATATGTTTTCTGTTTTATATAATTTGCTATGTATTTTATATTTTATTATATATATCGTTTTAATATTTTAATATAAGATATTATTTATGTGAACAAATTCATCATTATCGTTTCCATCTTTGTCGTTATTATCATCCAACAATTAAAATACAATTTAAATAAACTTCCATTACCTACATTTAATCATAATAACAACAACCAATATAACCATTTAAACATATCTCCGTTACTATTACAAATCATTCATTCTAATGATTTTTATATCGATATCGATAAACGAAATTTACGAAACACATTTGGTTCAAGTTTCGAAATTCATGATCTACGTTCGAAGAAGCTTCTATATAACGATTCACGTAGAACCCACGTAGCAATGATCGAGTAATGTAATTATTATAACGTCAAGAGAGATAATGCGAACGAACATTCCGCCATTGCGAAATCGCATTGCCAAAGATACCTATCACATTTCCGCTTGGCTTATCTCGTAAGGATACGTTTCAACGCATCACCCACTACCCTCACCCCACCCTCACCCCACTCTCACCCCCTTTAAAGTCCGTTCTAAATGAAATTTCTTAGCGACGTCGTTGTTATTTTCTTCATTTTCTTTTCATTCTTCCCGTGCCTCTTTCTTCTCACAAAATAAAAAATAAAAAAAATCCAAATAGAAATCTAAATATAAAATCCAGAAATCTAATGAATATTGTTTCATCGACAATATTCAATCACCGTACGGAAATATTTAGAATCTAATAAAACAGTAAAAAAAGGAAAGAAAGAATAATATATTGCAACCGAGTCGAATCGAAGAAAATATTCTAAGATCGATATAATAATTATTATCATCGGTATCGTAATCATGCT
>NC_066603.1:3185000-3195000 GCF_905475345.1 Vespula vulgaris | reverse complement strand
AATATTTCCATGAACGATACATTCTTCGTTTTTCTTGTTTCTTTTTTCTAAAAAAATAAAAAAAAAAAAAAAAGAAAGAAAACGCGAAATTTTTTTTTATCATTCGCAAATACGAAGAACGATCATTCTTATGATACGGACCGTTTATTTCGAAAGTGGTGTAAATTCATTTTTGTATAAAAAAAAAAAAAAAAGAAATGGGATATAATTCGTGATTAATTTAGTGTAAACTTTTTATTTATTACCGGTTAATATTTAATATCTTAAAAAATGCCAATGCCCTGTTCAATTTAAAATTGGCCAATAAAAGAAATTACGTAGCGATTTAATTACAAAAGTGGTGTAAGTCCAATTTTCATAGGACACAAATAGCGAGATCATTACGTTAAGTTTAACGATATATATATAGATATAATTAACGTTCAAAATAAAACAGACTAATCCTATTTTATTTCTTGTTATTATCTATAAACAAAATTGTTAATTAATAGAAAATATACTTTGAGTGATATTTAATTTTTTTATAATTGAAATTAAATGACTTCTACGATCGACCAAGCGTGAAAATGATATAAATTCATTTACAACTCGTAAATTATTTTACTCAAATTACATACTATCAATTACACGAATTGGTAGAAACATTGTCAGACTTGACATAATTAATTTATATTTTTCAATGAACTAATATGTTAACTCGTTTAATTTTAATGAACTATGTTTAATCTTTAATTTTATGAATTATCTTTAATTTTAAATGAACGAGAAAAAAAATGGACTTGCACCACTTTCAAAATGAACGGATTATATAATTTTATTTTCGTTATTTCATTCTTATTTATTTAATTCTTAAAACGAAAGAAAAATATTATGAATCAACAAAGAAAGGGTCCCACACTCACGTGTACCTTTCGTTGCTCGAGCTTACTCCTCGGAAAGGTGTTTAGTATGCTGCCAGAAGTCGATGCCCAATTGAAATCGGAAACCGGAAGTCCATGAGCCTTCGCTTGAAGTTCCAATTCTTGAACGCGTAAAAGTAAACGACGATTTTGATGTTCTAATTGTTTGTGCCTCAACTCGTTCTGTTTCATCCTGGTCAGTTCGTTCTTCAATAATTTTATATACTCTACCGAAGATTTTAGGATCGTTCCTTTGTTTGGCCTAACGTCTCGTACGATTTCGTAATATCTAAAACAAAAGATAAAAAAATTCATTTACGATATTTAGCGAGAGAAAGAGAGAGAGAGAAAAGAAAGAAAAATTACAAATGTTTTTTATAGATTAAAAAAAAAAAAAAAAGAATTACATTCGACGAAGAAAATATGGCGCTTGAATCGTGAAAACATTCATACTTTTTTTGTTATAAAGTATATAAATATATGTTCTCGTTTAATGTGAAGTAAATTTTCATCGAGTTAGAGAGGAAAGTAAGAAAGAAATAAAAAATATAGAATGAAGTAATAGTACTCGCTGTTTTCCTCGATGAAAAATAAAATATTGATTCCTTTTATCTGTCATTATCAAGACGAATAAAAGCAGAGATAAACAAAAATGGAGACATCCAAAGACGAAAATATTGCAATGGTTTATTCATGAAAAATTCATTCTTTTATACAGAATACTCGAATATTACAATTATATTAGATATATTATAATTATAATTATATCCCAGATTTTATTACACGTTCCAATAAATTTCGATTATAGAAAAAATAGAAAAGATAAATAAAACGAAATAAAGTAAAATAAAATACAATGCTATGATCAAAAACGAAACAAAAATATCATTCCCTCTTTATCTCTCATTATCAAAACTAACGAAAGAAACAAATAGAGAGAGAAAAAATACAATAGTAACAATCAAAAAAAAAAAAAAAAAAAACAAAGAAAAGAAAAGAAAGAAAAGAAAAAATCATTAAAAGAAAGATAGAGAATTCAAGAATAAAAGAATTCAAGATCGTTTCAAATCTCGAAATTACACTTGAGGTGATCTATAACATTCCGAAAAAATAATTTTCACGAAATGGAAAATGATTTAAAAAAAAGGTTCACCATTCAACTCATTCACCATCTACTCGTTTTTCCCACCCACCTATCTCGTCATCCCATCCACTCCATTCCTTAAGAAAAAAAAAAAAAAAAACAATAAAAAAGAAACAAAAAATAACAGAAAGAAAGAAGAAAGAAAGAAAGAAAGAAAGAAAGAAAAAAAGAAAGAAAGAAAGAAGGAAAGAAATAAAGAAAAAGGACAGACAATGTCAGGAGAGAAAAGTTTGAAATGGATCTTTATTAAAATGCGATGCACGATACTCCTTCGACTTCGATTTCTCGCGGCCAGATTCTACATGGGATTCCAAAAGTTCCAAAAGATGGGAAAGGAGAAGAGAGGAGGAGGATGATAGGAGATAGAGAAGGAGGAAGTTGTTGGGAGGTGAATAGGTAGGAGGAGGAGGAGGAGGAGGAGGAGGGAGGAAGATGGCGAACGAGTGGGTCGACGAGTAGTAGTAGTAGTAGTAGTAGTAGTAGTAGTAGTAGTAATAGTAGTAGTAGTAGTGGTGGTGGTGGGAGTAGTAGTGGTCTGAAGCGTAATGCGGACGATATTACGCTCGTAGGAGTGACGCAGCCTTCCCCCGACTTTTTTGAGAAACCTTTTTCTCGAGATGGAGAATACCTTGTGGGAATTCACGTGGAATATCAGCAAGCCGAGAACGATAATTCGTCGGGCACCTTCTTCTTCTTCTTCTTCTTCTTTTTTTTCTTTTTCTTCTTCTTTTTCTTTTTCTTCTTTTTTTTTTTTCTTTTCGTGCGAAGATCCCAAAGAATTTCCATAATACGCGATTGCTTCTCTCCTTTACGGTTCTTCTTCCTCTTATTCTCTCTTTCTCTTTCTCTTTATATATATATATATATATATATATATATATATATATATATATATATAATAGTATTATATAATATATATTTTATATGATATATATTATTATTATTATATATATTATAATATGTATTGTATGTATATTTATCTCTCTCTCTCTCTCTCTCTCTCTCTCTCTCTCTCTCTCTCTCTCTCTCTGTCTATCTCTCTCTGTCTCCTTCTCTCTTTCTTTCTGTCTTTCTTTTTCTCTTTCTCTTTTCCTCGTATACTTTAGATACTCAGAAAATCTCAAAACGATTCTCAACATTTTTTCGTAAATGTCTGAACAAAAACTATTTTTTGCTCGATACGTGAGAATTCTTTTTGTTCGCCATCTCTTTTATTGATACTTGATTTTTTTGTTTTCTTTCACTTTTTTATTTTCTTTTTATTATATTTTTTATTCTTTTCCTTTTTTTTTTTTTTTTTTTTTAATTTCTGTGATTGATCCCTCGAATAATATTGTTGTCACTTTTGATAAACTCTTTCGCGATAAGAGCAAATACGTTTCCCGTTAATTTATTACTGTTACAGGCTATTCTCTCTCGTTTTTGTTTATTTATTGGTTCATTTATTTATTTATTTATTTATTTATTTATTTTCTTTTTTCTTTTTTTCCTCTCTTTTTTTAATATATATGAACAAATTTTATCATTTAGAATTTATGGTAATACTTAACATTACTATTGTTACTACTTTTGTTAACGTAAATTGTACGATACGTGGAGATTATTATATTTAAGGAAAAAGTCATAATAATAATTCTTTTTTATAGATAATATGTATAGATTTAATATATAATTATAGAGTATAGATAATATAGTTAATTAATTAATTAAAACACATGTGTTCTTTCAAATGATATCATACGTTTTCGATCGTATGCATTGATCGATGCAATTAATTTCGATATTCAAAAAAAAAAGAAGATGATAAAGACATCGATTTATGTATAATTTTATGAATCAATAGCAATTCGAATTCTTATTTTTTTTCATTGGTAAAATAAAATGAATTTAGTTCGTAAGAATTTGTTTATAACAAATTGTTAATTAATTATTAACAATACGTAGAGAGAAAAAGGAAAAAGAGAGAAAATTCTTTAAAATGATTTATTCGATTTAGAATCTCTGCGAACTTTAATACGCATAAATTATTAGTTAGTTATAAAGAAATTGTTCCTTTATTAAAATAGTAATTTGTTTATTAAGTATTTATTAATTTATGTAATTTCATAAATCAATGAGGTATCTACATTTTTTCTTTAGAAAAAATTTAATTTGTAAAAATTTGTTTATAACAAATTGTTATAAACAATTTGTTAATTAATTATTAACAATACGTTTGAAAAATAATGAAAATCTGTCTTTGAAAATACTTCATTCAAATCTCCGTATTTATTACATTTACTTTTAGAGATATTCGTTATAGAAATATCACTTTCCTCGATTTCGACAAAAACATAAATAAATAAATTGTTTAATAATTATTCATTAATTTATATAATTTAAACAATTGATTCAAATCCTCTCCTTTTTATAAAAAAAAAAAATTTAGTTTGTAAAAAAAATTTGTTTATAACAAATTGTTTATAACAAATTGTTAATTAACTAATTATTAACACGTTAAAAAAATAATGAAAATCTGCCCTTTAAAATGATATTTGATTCAAATCTCTACGACTTTTACTTCCAGAGATATTCACATGAAAAGAATGAAATTTATGTTGACCCAATGACCTATATAATTTCATTCAAATTAGCACAGTGACACAGTGACACAGTGACCTACATAAATTCTAAGAATTTACGAGTATCAGCTGATCGAGTTACTATTACTATATTATTACTACGAAACAGGTATATGAATGAAATCTTTAAAAGACGATATCTCCGAAACGAAAAATCGTAGAGACATGAAAGAACCACCGTTTACAAGTGTAATTTATTCTTTATTTGTTTAAATAACGCGATAAAATCAATTTTGTTAATAATTTTTTTTTAAACAAATAAAAAAGAAATCTTTAAAAGATATCTCCGAAACGAAAAATCATAGAGACATGAAAGAATCACTGTTTACAACGGTAATTTATTTTTTATTTGTTTAAATAACGCGATAAAATCAATTTTGTTAATAATTTTTTTTTAAACAAATAAAAAAGAAATCTTTAAAAGATATCTCCGAAACGAAAAATCATAGAGACATGAAAGAATCACTGTTTACAACGGTAATTTATTTTTTATTTGTTTAAATAACGCGATAAAATCAATTTTGTTAATAATTTTTTTTTAAACAAATAAAAAAAGAAATCTTTGAAAGACGATATCTCCGAAACGAAAAATCGTAGAGACATGAAAGAACCACCGTTTACAAGTGTAATTTATTCTTTATTTGTTTAAATATCGCGATAAAATCGATTTTGTTAATAATTTTTTTTTAAACAAATAAAAAAAGAAATCTTTGAAAGACGATATCTCCGAAACGAAAAATCATAGAGACATGAAAGAACCACCGTTTACAAGTGTAATTTATTCTTTATTTGTTTAAATCGACAAAATTTGTTTAAAGCGACAAAATCGATTTTGTTAATAATTTTTTTGTCAACAAATAAAATCTCTCTCTTTTCTCTAGTAACAAAAAGTACGTAACTATAACGTAATCATAAAAATCATTATTCTCGTATAAATTTTATTCCGTTTATTTAAAATAAAGTAAATAATTATACAAAATTAATCTAACGAAAGTTATACATCCATATCGTAAATAATAAAACTGATAAAAAAAAAAAAAAAGAAACGGAACGAATATAATTTAATCGTAGAAGAATTAATCGACAATTAATCAAAATAATATATTAACAACGTAACCTTTTTTTTTATTTTTTTATAAGATTCAAACGAAAGACAAGTTGATCGTACGAAATAGAGAAAACAAACAAACAAACAAACGAACGAACGAATAAATAAATTTCGATCTCGAATATAAACGATATCGGAACAAGTCTGACAAAATAACAAAATTTTGCTTTTACGTGTACGCTTATACGTGTGTGTGTGTTTCTCTATATTTACACGACTCGCATTAATTTCAAGAACTGGTCGTCGAAAATTTATTCTCATATTTATCAAAGCGAAAGGAAATCGTAATAACGAGTTTGAACTTTACGGTAAATTCGAGCTATCGATCTTTTAGATTCGAAGTATGGAAATTACGACACACACATACCCACACCCACACCCACACCCACACACACACACACACACACACAGAGAAAGAGAAAAAGAGGGAGAGAGAAATATTTGTATATAAAAAGTCAATAAACGAATTGATAGCGAAGATGCTTTTAGTTTGGAGTAAATTCAAAGCTTCTAGAAGGTTTCTCTGCGTTCAATTATTATAACTGTTATTATCCACGAAGTTAGGTTGGAATATCTCGTTGAAAATTCCATTACATTCGTACGTTGAATGTACGCCAAAGAAGAATGCAGGACCTAACAGAACAACCGGGAACATTCGAAGCTTAATAAATAATAAATTTATACATTGAACACATTTTTACTCATTATTTTGTAACTTTCTCTATAAGGGGGGAAAGAAGGAATAAAAAAGAAAAAAAAAAAAAAAAGACGAAGAGAAAGAAAAAATTTCTTGAGAAAAAAAAAGGAAACAACAGGTCTTTTTTTTAATCGCGTTTAACGATGTTAAACAATTTTCTGTAAATTATTGCGGTCATTAAAAAAAAAATATATATATATTAAAAAAAAAAGAAGCAGAAGAAGCACATCGATATTAATTTTCTACTAATGGATTATTTTGAATGTTTCAAAGAAAAAAAAAAAAAAAAAGAAGATTTAAAAATGAGGATTGATTAATAAAATCATATGAAATTAAATCACGGTCATTCGACATAATCACATCATATCCAATTCGAAATTCTTTTACCTTCAACTTCATTATTAATATTATCGCGTATTATATGACAAATCGAGACGCGTTAATCTCGAATTTCTAATTCAAACAAATGCTTCCAATTTTTCGATATCCTTCATTTCTAATTCCACTTATAGTCAAGCTAGTCAAGCTTGTCCCATGTGTTTTTGATTAAGATCGTTCGATTAAGAACCTTCTTGTTTCTTTTTCTTTCTCTTTTTCTTTTTCACAAGTAACAAAAAAAAAAAAAAGAAAGAAAAACAAAAAGAAAAAAACAACAATTTCTAAATGAAAGCGACATTATTCACGTGCGTCTTCGTAAAATTTCTTCGATAGATCGCACACGAAGTCAGTCTCTCTCTCTCTCTCTCTCTCTCTCTCTCTCTCTCTTTTTTTCTCTAGCCATTTTCTCGCTTAGGATTTCAAGCACGCACAAATTGGAATTCAATCGCGACTCTCGACTCGGAACAAGCGCGAACTCTCTTGCGCTTTGACTGCAAAGCTAACTTCGAAGTGTAGTTCTTTCGTCTCTACTTTAAAACGTTATTACGAGGATGACTAAAGTTTTTAGAAATTTTTTTTTTTTGTTTCTTTTTTATTTTTTATTTATCTTTTTTTTCTTTCTTTTCTACGAGACTACGAACTCGTAAGATTTTCATACGAGCGTTTAAGAGGGTTTTAAGGAATCGTCGACAATGCTTTCGATTTTTTGTTTCTATATATATGTATATATATATATTTTTTTGTTAATCATCGTCATTTATCCTACAGCAAATTTCGTTGTTAGATAGTCGATCGATTCGTTGGAAGATTTTTTCTTTCACGGAGTTTCTCAAAAGAATTAAGATTATGGATGGAATTGGTTATAATTGTTTCTTTTTTTTTTTTCTTTTTAATAAAAAATTTTACGATTTATAAGCGAACGTTTTGTTCGATCGGTATCTTCTCGCTATTCGTATTCGTTGTACTCTTTTTTTTTTACTACTTTTTGTTTTTTTGTTCCTCTCTTTTTTTTTTCGAAAGATAGGACGAGTGATAGGCGAAAGGACGTTGATTTACGATAGCATCTTCCTATCGATTTGTCGCCTGAAATCTGCCTACCCTCCCGTGAGAGTCGACAGCAGAAGAGCCTATTATGAGTCGACATTCATCATCACGTCGGTCGTCCACGTATATAGCATGTATCTCTCATACCAAATCCTCTGAAAAACGATAATCCTCTCGTTTTGCTTCGATGTGAATCGAGAAATCAAATACATTTAACTCAATCTAAATCTTTAAGCAAAATAATTCCACACGTATAAAGAAGATACATATATGTATATAAATATAAATATATATATATATATATATATATGTATGTGATATATGTATATGTAAAATATATAATATGGAAATAATAATATAAAAATATAATAATCATAAATAAATAAGTGTAAATATTGAAAATAATATTATGAAAATAATAATATGTATGTAATATATAATAATAACGTAAAGTAATGAAATATGAAACTTTTTTTATAAAATATGATAATTAATAATTAAGTAAATTAACGTGAATATTATTAATGGATTTATGTGAATAAAAATAATATATATATATTATACATATATTACATATTTGTACATATATCTAAACTAAATTAAATGATATATCCGATAATTTTTAATAATATGGAATTATAAGTATAAGTTAATAAAAATATTAATTACATATAAAAACATATATATATATATGTATATTTATACATACATATACATACATATCATTTCATAGTTAAAATTTCTTCATTCACAAATTCATATTCCTCACTTTCCCACATCCTTACTTTCCCAATCCACGAAATCATTACATACACTTTTAACAAGCAATATTCTCAATCAAATAAATTCTCACACTACAAACCTATATCTCATCCATCAAAATCAACTAAATACATCTATTATAAAAGCCAAACTTAAAATTTGTCGACATTTCAAATTTCTCATAACGTCCTACCAATCCAACACATCATATCACCGATAGAAAACAACAAATATTCGATAGAAAATTATTTAACGATTCAATTGGAAAATCCTTTTCCTTTTTCATTAACATTCTAAACAACATCCTCCGATCGGAAGAAGTCGGACTTCGATATCTCAAACTCTGATCAAACGATCGACCAATGTAAATACCAACAAAAAAAAAAAAGAAAAAAAAGAGAAGAAAGAAAGAAACGAAGGAAGGTAGAAAGGAAGGAAGGAAGGAAGGAAGGAAGTAAAGTTTAAATACCACATACACTTACTTGTGTATTCATCAGTTTCTCCAATTCTCGTTCGAATCACGAAATTCCAAAGTATTTGTGAGTTCTGAAATCCTCTCTCTCTCTGTCTCTCTCTCTCTCTCACACACACACTCTCTCACTTTCTGTATTTCTCTCTTTCACTCTCTGCTTTACAAAACACGATGGTTCCCTACAAAGGACTTTTCTCTTCGAACAGTTGAACTTCGAAAACGACTGAAACGTGTGGTTACCAATGTAATATTACAAGACCAGGTTCTATGTACGTTTATCCAACATAAAGCTTGCCACGAAAGTTACAATAAATAGTATCACCCGTTACATATACACCCTCGTTGCTTTACGTATTTGACACACACGTATAAGCATACACACACGCGCGCGCACGCGTAAAATAGAACGCATGCAAGATAAATAATAATGAGAAAATTGTACAAATAGTAGAGAAATATTTGGAGTAACATAATCGATGCGATATTTCATTTCATTTTATATCAATGTAATATCCGTCTTACTTGGTATTCTTTTTCTCTTTCTTTCTTTCTTTCTTTTTTTTTCTTTTATTTGATTTCTATCTTTATCTTCAGTTTTTTTTCCTTTTTTTGTTTCTGTTTTTTAATATGGAATTCAAATGGAAAAATAATAATAATAATAATAATAATAATAATAATAATAATAATAATAATAATAATAATAATACACGTACGCACGTGAAATGACATGAAAATTTTCTCTCGTATTAATGTTTCCATTACACAAGACTTCTTCTATTTTATAAAGAAAGAAAGATATTGAATAGCCCCGGTAATGCAAAACCTCCCGAGTCCATTTCACTCGTATCGCATTTAAATTACCATTTCTTCTCTAC
>NC_066603.1:3095000-3180000 GCF_905475345.1 Vespula vulgaris | reverse complement strand
GAAAATAAAACGAATGAACGAGTAAATAAATAAATAAATAAATAAAGGAGAGGAAAGAAATATTGATCGACTAATCCGTCGATTAACGAGGACTTCGTGTAACACGAAATATTTGTTCGAGTGTAGTTATGCGATTACAAAGTTCGTTGAACTTCAAGGCGCTTCATAACGCGAGTAAATATCGACGAGTGTATGCAGAAGTGTGGGTACTCTGGTCGAATTCGTATCGATATTCTCTTACGACTTTTGTACGGTGTAAAGTAACGATTACTCTATAAAAAAAAAAAAAGAAGAAAAAGAGAAAAAAAATGGTCATGACCTTACGTATCTTCGAGAAAAGTGTTCTTCGTAAAATAGCTGCGATACGTATTGCATTAATCCTTCCTTCTCACCATTATCTAACCCTCGAAATAATCTAATGAATATTTATTTATATAAGTTGAAACATTTTGTTGAAATATCTGTTTATACAAATTGAAATAGTTTATTAAAGTATTTCTTTATATATATCGAAATATTTTTCTTGAAATATTTGATATATAAATTGAAATATTTTGTTGAAACATTTGATATATAAGTCAAAACGTTTTATTGAAATATTAGTTTATATAAATTAATAAAATTATAGAATATTTGAGTGATATCGATTAAAACGAAAGACCCTGTACATATATATATATATATATATATATATATATATATATATATTGTTTGTGTTTGTAAACTGTATATGATGTGTTTGTATCTATCTGTCTATGTTTTAACTATGAAATAATTATGACGATAACAATGAAAGCAAAGCTATCTTTAACAGACACTTTAACCAATCGATCGTACACTCTACTCGTTTTCTCTACGTTGTTCAAAATCTCGCGAACGAAGGAATGAAACTCGCTTTGATTCATAATCATTCATTCTCAAAAGAATAACTCGTATTATCCGAAGTATCGACTCTTTAACATCGAACCTAATCATTATTATCCAGTTATTTCACGGGAGAACGTAATGGAAATTAAAAATAAAATAAAAACAATTAAAAAAAAAGAACAAAAAAAAAAATAATAGTACAATTTTTACGAAAAACGTTCGCGTTTTATTTGCTTTTTCTTTTTTTCGCTTTTTTTTTTCTTCTTTTTTTCGGAGTAACTTTTAAAAGGCTTTTCGAAGTTGTTATGTGTTGAAGTATTATTTTATATATGTGTATATATATGTACGTATGTACATATGTACGTATGTATATATGTATGTATTTATGTATGTATTTCGTTCTTTCTCTTTTTCTCTCTCTTTTTTCTTTCTTCCTTTTGTAACAATATCTCTTTTTTCTCGATAATATCAATTTTAACGACGTTCGATTCATTTGATTTATTTAATATAAACTTACATATATAACTATTAAAATAAACGTTTCAAGATAAAAAGTGAAAACAATTCTTTTAGAATAGAAACATTTGCGTTGAAGCTAAAGTTAGTTTAACTTAAAGATTAACGTTTAATCTTTTTATCATTTATAAGAAATATGATAAATTCTTCGTAAACGTTCGAAGAAAGTAGAAGTAATCGATAAAAAAGATCGAACGTTTAATCTTCTCCAGAAGATCAGAAAATTTGTGGAGAAAAAATTTCAAGAAAAAAGTTTCCTTCCTTCTCTCTTTTTCTCTCGTTTCTTTTAAAAATCGAAAGGTTCAATTTACTTCCTATGTATGCAGATTAAAATGTTGAAAAAATCCTTATGTTAAATAACACATTGACTCGTTGTATGAATGACGTTGCGTAAAAGAATGCTAAATACCATGGGATAGTACTTTACAAAAAAAAAAAGAAAGAAACCAACAAGAAAAAAAAAGAAAAGAGAGAGAGAGAGAGAGAGAGAGAGGGATGAAAAAAAGAGAAACAAACAAACAAACAAACGAAAAAAAAGAAAAAGAAAAAAAGAGAAAAAAAGAGATAAAATAGAAAAAAAATGGACGGAGAGAAAAGCGAGGATAGTTTTTAAGTTATCCCGATCCTGACAATGACAAATGGATGGCCGAAGGTCGGATTGATAAATGAAGGGTAGCTGCCAGACGTTGGCTATTGCATGCAATGCTCGCTCGTTAGTACGTCGATCGTCGCGAGGAAAAGAAATCTTAAATCGCGTCTGAAACAGGTCAGCCCCAGCCATGTATATATGTAACCGTGACGATTATATTGCGCTTTATTTTTTGCCTCACTGACAAAATTTTATTACGGATAAAAATGTGATAATCCCCATTAACCATTAAAAATGATTAAATGTTAAGATTAAAAGGACACCTTGTTTATAACGCGAATGATCTTTTTATTTGGTAAATTATTATAATTTTGAAAAAACTAAAAGAAAGTATTAACGGGATTTATCGAGTTTCTACGTACGATAAATTTTTATTTACGATCTATAATGCTTATGAATTATGATTTGTATTAAATGATTAATTGATTTCTTTTCTTCTTAATTTTTGTTCCATGGGATTTAGTATTTTCTATATTTTCTTTTTTGTTTGAGATTGCGAAGAGTTTGATCGATAAGTTTGAGCTCGTAGAGACAGGAATATTTTTATGAGAATTGAAATATTATATATATATATATATATATATATATATATATATCGGTCACTATCGAAGTATAAGTTATAGTATAAATTATATAAATTATAGTATAAATTGTAATTATAAGTATTATATCATAAGTATGAAAACTTTTATAACAATTGAAATATTATATATCGGTCATTATCGTATTATAAATTATACTCTAAATTATAATATAGATACGATATAAATTAAAAAATAAATTTGGAATAAATTCTCTCTCGACCAAAAAAAAAAAAAAAGAGAAAAGAAAAGAAAAGAAAAGAAAAGAAAAGATATTTCACAATTTGTGACACGAATCAATTACATTCATATAACGTAATTATAGTAATCATTATCGTACTATAAATTATAATATATACCTATGATATAAGTAGAAAAGTAAATTTGGAATGAATGACAGATATTCGCACCCAATCAAAATTAATTTAATTAGAATAATCCATTATTGTATTACAAATTAATAATACTGATATAGTAAAAATAGAAAACTAAGTTTAGAATGAATTCTTTTAAAAGAAAAATATTCAAATTTTACAGTGACGAATTTTATTTTGCCCTTAATTAAACCAATACGATTACAATGATCTATAATAACATTATAAATTTCAACAAAGATATAATATTAATTTGAAAATCGTGTTAGAAATAAATTCTCTCTCTCTCTCTCTTTCTCTCTTTCAAAAATACAAAAAAAAAAAAAAATAAGTAACATATTTTATTGACACACAATTATAACAAGTACGTTCTATTATACCGATCATTATTATCGTTATAATTTATATTACAGAGATATAAACGTGGAGTATAAAAAAGATAAGTCAAAAATAATATAAATTGGAATATATTCTTTCAAAGAACCCACGAATCTACGTAGTGCATCGTCGAGCCCTTTTTCGTTTTACATTTTTTACCATCCATTTGAGAAAGAATAACCATCACCATGGAATATGTCTCTCTCTCTCTTTCTCTCTCTTACGCACATATGCACACATATACAACACATACACGCATATATATATATATATATATATATATATATATATATATATGTGTGTACACACACGTACACAAAAGATAAAAGAAAGAGAAAAAGAATAGAGAATAGGAAGGATCAGAGTGAAACAAGCTAGAAAGAATGAAGAAGGGAAAAGAGTATCACGAAGTACTCCTAGTGGAAAGGTAGCGAAAAGAAAAAAAAAAGAGGAAAAAAAAAAGAAAGAAAGAAAGAAAGAAAGAAAACGAAAAAAAGAAGAAAGAATGAACTTCCGGTGAAAGCCTCTCGTCTGGAGCACCTGACCTGGACTAACTCGCAGTAAAAGGTCACGAACAGGAAATAATGACCCGTGAGGACTCGCGAAAGGGTAGCTGCATCCTGCACGTACAGTGAAAGAAAGCGCACGAAGAACCGTGAAAAGATGATCAATGAAAGAGAAAAAATGTGATAAAAAAAGGAGATACGTACATATCTATGAAGTAAAATGAATAATTAAAAATATATATATATATAATGTTTTAATTAATATCTATATATATATATATGTATATACAGATATTTGGAAAAAAGAATATAAATATATATGGTAAAATTATAAAATAAATTAATAAAAAATATATAAAAAAAAAACGAAGACAAAAGTATATAAGAATGTGATAAATATACGAGGGATTATCTTATATATGATAAAATATAATACGTAACAAAAAAGAGAAAAGTCAGAAAGTAGTATTGTGTGTTTATATATATATATATATATATATATATATATATATATATATATATATAAACAAAAAAAAGCAATATAAAATCAAATGAAAATGTGTATCGAAAAAAAGATATCATCACAAAAAATTCTAAACGGAACAATCTACATATTAAAAAAAAAATATATGTATCATAAATCCAATCGAATCAAATAACGAGATAAATAGATAAATACAAAAAAAAAGAAGAAGAAGAAGAAGAAAGAAGGAAAAAAGAAAAAAGAAAGAATTAAGTTACACCATACAAAATAAATAATACTTACGGGTCATTGGTCTTAGGCAGAAGGGTGCCAAGCTCCTTGATCCTGTCGTTGATGTTAAAACGCCTTCGTCGCTCGACTGAAAACGGAAATTGTGGACATCAATCATGGTGTGAATGTCAGATAAACGATACTAATTCTTTCGTAACGTTCTCGCACGTTGATCGCACTATAATCTCGCTTTCTCTTGTCGATTTTATTATACGTGGGTGTGTTCGACAATGAATATCGACATTGGAATTATTGACAACCGTATATGTGTGTGTGTGTATATATATATATATATATATATATATATATATATATATATATATATTGTATGTGTGTATTTTGTTGTATACTATAGCGATCAATATGTCATAGATTTCGTATTCTTTTTTATTTTTAAATGCCAACTATTTCGAACGTCGAACATTATATTATTTTCTTTTCTCTCTTTTTTTTTTTCTACGATAGCAAATTATTTAATTTTTCTTTTTATCTATTTATTTATTTATTTGTTATTTATTTATAAATTGTTTTTGTTTCACGATAAAAATTATTATTATTATTATTATTATTATTATTATTAATATTATTATTATAGATGATTGAGAAGTCGATGATGTATTAGTAAATAAATTAATATGGATATGGGAATATATATGATTATTAGTATTTATATAAATTAATATATGTTGTAAAGGTGACTATCGTTTCGTATTATACATTTATATATAATAATATGTAAGTATAAATTATTATTTGATAAACTCATATTATATTTTATAAGAAACTATAATTACACACACACACATATATATATATATAAAATATTATTTTATATATAAAACTAAAAATATATATGTAAGTATTAATAATTATATAGTAATCATATTATATTATCGATATAAATATAACTTTGATGATAAATATATATTAAATAATTAAATAAATGATAACATTTAAATAATTTATTTCCAATTTTTTTTTAATGACATATATATATATATACAGAATTGATTTAAAAATAATTGACATTTCAACAAATTCAAAAGAGAAAACAAACAAAGAAATTAAAAAGATTTTTTTTTTTAATTAAAATCAATGCAACAGATAAATTATCACTTTAAATTCACCAATACATTACATACATATATACAATTTATTCTCCTTTCAATAGACGAGTTAGTCTGAATCTATTTTTTTTCCACTTCTCTTTTCATTTTCTTTTCTTTTCTTTTCTACGTTTTGCATATTCCACGTTCATTTATTACTTTTCATTTTTTCCTTTTCTACATTTTGCATATTCTCGACGTACTTTGAAATTAATCTCAAGAAGTATATTATATACTCTTTTCGTTGTTAAGATCGCTGTACATATATATATATGTGTGTGTGTGTGTGTGTATGTAGTACAAGGAAGAGAATATTCTATCAATATCACGACATTCAAGTATAATGTATAAAGTATCTGTGTTAAGGAGATTCAGCTCGTTACCGTAAAGATTTACTCCTGTTTTACTAGCGATAAAGACGCATTCACATTCAATTCGGTCCTTCGTTTCTACGGATTATTCGTCGCACGTTTACAAAACTCGCTTGACCCCTTTGCAAATGGTTACCGAACGATCTCCACGTGTATATGTTCTCACGTAAATTATTTTTCACTTAAGTTCGAAATAATGGACTAGTGATATTTAACAAAATATTGACTCATATATATATATACCTATTAAATAGTACATTCCAATATTATTATCATAAAAATAAAAAAATAAAATATATTATTAAATATATACTCTTTAAAATATTCATATGTAATTTCTATTGAAATATTTGTCATATTACATTATGGTATTCAAATATAGTTACACAAAAGAAATATTAAAAATTTATATTATTAACAAATTATTTATAATATATATGAAAATATTATATTTACATAGACTACATATCGTTCATTAACTCAAACATAAAACATTCCTCTTATCAAAAATTCCAAAATTTCTTTTCGACTCGTCTAATCGCAGTAGATGATATTAACGAGTGTCTTTTTCAAAAAATTTCTTTTTAATGCTTTTCAAAATCGACGACATCAATCGCAATAATATTAATTTAAACGATATCGATAAATCAGTTCTGTCTGATTATATTCGTCCTTTCTCCAATATGTATAACGAGGAGAATAAAAGCGTGCCTCTAGAAAGGATTGCAAATAGTATTGCACAATTTTCAAGGTAACGGCAAAGAGACGAACTATTGGCACGTGACCTCGATTTCGATCGATTATTCCGACCAGGTATCTCGAACGTATGTATACATCACATACAAAAAGGTCGAGTGACTTCGATGTATACCGCCACTTTTTGTTTTACTCCAATAAATAACAATCCTCATCAATAATTACAACCAATTCTTTTTCTATGAGAACTAAAGACAAACAAAAAAAAAAAAAGAAAAATGTAAAACATTTTTAAATATTTATATTCTTTTATCTCCTTCTAACTTCCCTTTTCTTTATAATTTTATTTTTATGTAACGGACTATGTTAATAATTAATAACAAATTTTCTTTTTGCCTCTATTTAAAAGCAAAAAAAAAAAAGAGATCTTAAATATTTATATCTTCTTTACTTTTATATCTGTCGGATTCTTTCTTTCTTTCTTTCTTTCTTTTTTTTTTTTTTTTATTAATAGTAATTCGCGTTAATAACGATAAGGAATATTGTTTCTTTTTATTAAAAAATTAATATTATAAGTATTTGTATATACGCGTATGTGTGTGTGTGTGTGTGTGTTTATGTATGTACGTGTGGAATCTTCGTGACGAATTAAAAAATAAAGAAAAATTGTTTATTTATTAATTCTAAATATTTTTACACACACACACATACATATTTCTTTACATTACATTTAACAATTACTTTGATCATAATATATATATATATATATATATATATTTATTTATACGTATATATACATATATGTATACATATGTATATTTATTGGTAAATCAATTTCGTCATTTTAGATTCGATCAAAAGATGTCAACACTATTATAAATTCCGTCGATACGATTAATGAGTTTCTATGTACGAATAGATGCCAAGGTTTCCGTTGTACATATATATATATATATGTATGTGTGTGTATGTGTACATTATATATACATACATAAATATATATAATGGTTTTCTATCGTTGATCGATTTACGAGGAATGCATTGTTCAAACGACTTAATGTGAGAAGAAAACCAAACAAAAAATTTATTCTTTCTTTTTTCTTTTCTTCTTTTTTTAATTTTTTTTTTTGTTTTCCTTTCTTTTTTCGTTCTTTTTTTTTAACGCGTTCGAGCGATTAATAAGTAAAAAGTATTGCTTATCAAGTGAACAGTAAGTAGCGCCGGTAGGTATTATACCATTGAGATTAGATACGACGATATACAAGGTGTCTCAAATTAATATTATAACAATTTTCAAAAGATGTGTGTTTCTGTGTATGTAAATAAAAAACAAATCTTATAAAAATATTGACATGTAAAAAATATGTTTTGTGAACAAGAAATGTCTTTTTTATATTTTCTTTTATTTTTATTAGATACGATATATAGAAGATGATTTATTAAATACGAGATATATAGGGTGTTCCAGATTTGTACAGTACAATTTTTATAACATACTTTGTATATATATATATATATATATATATATATATATATATAAATGTTACGTAAATATTGATCTCAAAAATATATTACATATTCAAAAAAAAAAAAAAAAAGAAGGAAGAAAAAAGAAAAAAAGCATATGTTTTTATGTAATAAAAAAGAAGTATATAAAACTATGTCGTAATTTAAAAATATTTCATATTTAAATTTAGATATAGGAGGTATAGAATGTACTGACTGTCCCAAATTTGTACAATACGATTGTCAAAAAGATACTATATGTTTATCTAAATAAAAAATAAGATGAGAACGTGACATTCTCCAAAATTAATAGTAACAAACAATTAATAGTAATTATCTTATAAAAAAAATAATATAATAAAAAACTTTCTTTGGACACGACGCTCATAAGGATCTTTCGAATTTACAAAATAATACAATTTTCGAACCATCTTCTATATATCTACGTAGAAAAAAAAAAGATCAAAAAGGAAAAGACAAAAACAAATAAAAAAAAAAAGAAAAAAGAAAAAGAAAAAGGAAAAAAAAGGAAAGAAATCTTTATCTTATATAGGTATAAGGAACATAATTTCTCTTTCTTTTCTTTTTCTTTTTTTTTTTTTTTGGAATCTCTACTTTCATTCGTAAAACATTATATGTTAAAATTTATAGGATAGATATTACGAAATACAATTTATAATAGTTCAATAAAATTTAACGACGTTGTCCCCGAAAAGTGAACAGAACGTGATACGTAACAAAATAGGGAAAGGGATGAGGGAAGATATATATATATATATATATATATACGAGAGAGAGAGAGAGAAAGGAGATGATAATAAGCGACGTCGATTAATTAGGAAAATTTTAGCAGGACTCGTTTTCAATTTCGCGATATATTTACTACGCTAATTAACCTCGCGGCAATCCATATTTAAACGTTAATAAGATTTAAAGATTAAAACGCTGACCATAGCCGATTATTTCCCATCGTCCTCCTGTATTCTATGTTTCATCGTATTATGAAATACAAAATTTTCATTGGCGATTATTATCTCACGATTTGAGTCTTATTAACGATTGCTGGGGATCGTTGCATATAACAAGCGAACATTTCAAATTATTTCACCGAATCAAACCGAAAGAAAATTTTGATCTTTACCAAGATTTATAACGTGGTGTTGACGTTTCCAAATTGTGAAAGAAGAAAAGAAAATTATAAAAAAACAAAAGTTTGACAAATTGAATAATCCGAACGAATGAACAACGTTGATGCATTTCGATGAACTTTGATATTATCTCTTATCGGATATCCCATAATTAAATTTAAGAAAACAATAATAATAATTATAATAAAATAATAAAATAATAAGAAGAAGAATAACAAGGAGAAACAAAAATGAAAATAAAAAAGAAAGAATAATATGTCACGATATCTCTCAGATGAGTCATACGTTGTACAACTATTATAGAGATATTGCTGAGTAATAACAATAATAATAACAATAACAATAACAATACTCTACAACAGGAACTAGAAAGAGAGAGAGAGAGGGAGATAACAGTAGCCTTGAAAATGTAGAACGTTCAAGGAGGAAAAGTTTTCGAGGACTTTCGACTTTCAACCCTCTTTTTTAAGAACGAATAGAAGAAGGTGAATGAGTTAAAACAGCAATCGAGAAAAAGTTGAATAGTTAAGAATGAAACAATAGGGGAAAAGTAAATGAAAGAGAAACATATACATACATACATATATACGAATAATAGATGTAATAGAAAGAGAGAGAAAACTTTTTCGAAATCAGATTACTACGTTTAGAAGAAAATGATGCGAGTTGATGGACGAAGAGAATGAAAGAGATATAAAAAAGAGGGAGAGAGATAGAAAGTGAAAGAGAGAGAAAGAGAGAAAGAGTACTAGTATATATATATATATATATATATATATATATATATATATATACATATACATACGTATATATTCAATGGAAGAAAGACAAGGATATATTGAACGAAACTTTTGGGAGTAAGAGAGAGAGAGAAAGAGAGAGTGGACTAAATCCCTTAGCTTTTCACTTAGAATCTAAGAAGATTGGATTCTAATCGAAGACAATGACTCTTAGGAAAGGAATAGTTTCCTCTAGTAGAAAATAGCCCATAGAAACGGTTTAGATTTTCATGGAGAATTTTCATCTTTTGCAAATGCATTTTCGATATATGATTATAAACGGTTTTCAAGATAATAAGAAAAATTTTCATCATAATCGTCAATTTGACAATGGAATTTTTTCTTTTTTTTTTTTTTTTTTGTAGAAGAAAGATAATCAGAAAAAGAGTTAAAACGAATGAAACGTTGTTATTGTATTTATTATTTCAATAAATTACTTTTATATTAAATATTATATACACAGACGATTACGTAGATACATTCGTTTTCATTTTTTAAATAATAAAACGTTTGAACACGAAAATATATATATGTATACGGATATAAACCAAGGATTAACATCAAATGTAAACACGTAATAACATTTAGACGTAAGGACAAGACTTCTTAGAGTACTATAAAATAAAATAAAATAAGAAAAAAAAAAAGAAAAAAGAAAGAAAGAAAATAAAAAGAAGAAGAGAACAAAAAAGAAAGAAAGAAAGAGAACAAAAATAAACCAAAGTACATACGCGTCGTGTATCGTAATAATAGAATAAGAAAAGGAAAAAAGAAGAAGGATAAGAAGAAAGAAATAAAGAAAGAAAAAATTAAATAAAATAAAGAATAGAATCGTCTTTGTAACCGGTTTATTACGAACGAATGTAACGCTCTACTCGTTTTTTCCATCGTTTTCAAAACTTAATTACTTCTTTATCGTGTGCCGTTCTTTGTTTCCATTTTACGCGCGTTCTAACGCGAGGTTGGTGGATAAAAAGGGAGGAGTAAAAAGGGGAACCTGCTGAGAGAGAAAGAAACAGAGAGAGAGAGAGAGAGAGAGAGAGAGAGAAATAGAGGGTGAAAGGCAAAGCAAGATGGTAATGAAAAAATTATGACGACGTATAACGCAAACGTAGAAAACTCGTCCCTTCTTTTTGTTTTTTTTACGAGAAGCCTAGTGAACGAAGTGCCTGAAGGTATTCGTTTTGCGGGCTCTTTCAAAGATACGTACACATCTACACATACGTGTATATATATATATATATATATATATATATATATATATATATATATATATATATATAAATAGAGTGAGTAAAAGATAGAGAGGGGGAAATATGTGGGGATAGCAAAGTGGTAGAAATGAAAAATCAAACGTAGTATATGTACATACGTTTGAAAATCGGGTCACGTATACGGCCAGGTCACGTGTAAAAAAATCCTGCTTACGCGCCTCGTCTCGATAAGTTCCATTCCTATTTTCTCAAATAAATGTATGTGTTTGTATGCGTTTGTTGTATGTGTATGTTTCATGTGTGTGTGTATTGTAGAAGTGACATTTATGATATGAGAGGGTTGACTAGTTAAGGATGATTTTTCACGGTAAAGTCGCATTTCAGAAATGGTACTTTTGCATAAATGAGAGTCTAAAGTTGAAGTAATTCTTTTTGAAAATTTCATTCATCTAATGACGGATTATATATATATATATATATATATATATATATATATATATATGATTGTATAATAAAAATGTATTATAAATATATTTCTTTAGAAATTGTAATACTCGTAGTTTTAACTTGTTAACGTTGCATGTGTTAATTATCCATTTACCAAATTCCTTCGCAAATTTTTTTTAAGTTAACACACACACACACACACACACACATATATATATATTTATGAAACATTTTGTTGATATCAAAATAATTAAAGGGAAAAAAAAAGAAAGAAAAGTTAAGAAGATACACGAGACGATATAAAAATAAAAGAAAAGATAAAAAAAGAAAGAAATAAAAAAGAAAAAAGTAATCTAAACGTAAATAGTAAAATTTGTCGGGTTTATCGAGTAGGACATGCAAAGCACAAGCTTTCAACGCACATAACGTATCAACGCGTAAATCGCGTATTCCGTTTGTCGAAGCTATACAAGGTGATTAAGTTAATAACGGCGTGACGTGTTCTCAGCGCATAAATTATTTATATCCATTGGAGGTATCAAGCACGTAGAATCGGGAGATCTCTCTTGCGAACTATAATAATCTACGTAAATGGAAAGGAACTCGCTTTGGTATAACACCGAATGGGGTGCTTTTCGTTGTCCGTACACGTTCGCACGTATATTTCAAGATTTTATTGCTTATTGCGTTTAGGGCAACGAACGAAACCGGATAATTGAAGTTCGCTGATTACTCGGACAAAATTTCTGATATTGTTACCGTTTGTTCGATGCAAGAAAGAAAGAAAGAAAGAAAGAAAGAAAGAAAGATACAGAACGAGAAAGAGAAAGAGAGAGAGAGAGAGAGAAAGAAGAAAGATAAAAGTAACAAAAAAATTTAATTTCACATTTTTCACCGCACGTCGTTACGGTTATTACGATTGTTTTTATCATAGTATACAAAAAAAATTGTATAGTGTTAAATGATGTTATGAAAAATAGAAATATAAAAATAATATAATATATATATATAATCAATACGTTTCTAAAATTATTGTATTAATATTTAAATAAAATTGTTAACAATCATGCCGCCGATATATCTCTCACGATTGTTTGTATCGTTGTATGTTCAGACAATAAACGCGTAAAGGTACGTGAAATTCGATCGACAATGTTTCACGAAAATATTCGTACGTATTTGGAGTCACTACAGCTGCTAGAAACCAATTACATTTCACGGAATTCAACCGGAGCAATCGGGGTGCTTCTATACACGTACGTATACGTATACCCTTATCCTTTTCTGTCTCGATTATTCAGTCGGAAATTTGCCTCGGGCTTATTCGGTTTTGTACGGGAACATGCGCTTTTCGTTAAGCACGAATCGTAAAGGTATGAGTAACAATTCTCAAGTTATGTACCTACATATGTATTTAAACATATTTACACATATTATATAATTGCATATATGCATATATATATATGTGTGTATATTATTATATAAATATTATATTGCATTTATATTATAAACATATTATATATATATTATACTATAAAATGTATTATAATATTAATAATATATAAATAATATAATTAAATATATATAAAATATATATTTATATATATAGACACAAACACTTATATATAGAACATCCTAACAAAAAACTATTAACCATGATTACTATAAAATCTATTCACTTTTCTTTTCGTCTTTTTTTTTTCTTTTTGTAAATTTTGTTTTCTAAAAGAACGGATCCTTTCTTACAAATTTATTCACTTTGGATTAATCTAAATCTCTAAACGGGCTAGCGGGAAACGGGTATATAAGTTCTTTTTCTTCTTTTTTTATTTTTCTTTCTTGTTTCATATCTTTTGTCAATAACCCGTAATTTCAGTAGATTGAAAACAACTTTTATTTTACGAAACATTCGAAATACCTATCGTCCGATCTCGAAGCAACGGTAATAAAATTTTTGTTACGTCGAACGAACCTTCCCCCAGTAGATACGATTTATTTATTACGAATATGTACGACCCGGTATACACACACACACACACACACACACACACACACACACACAGAGAGATACACTTGGTAACAAAATTGACAGTTTTTAAATCGTAGTATTTTCC
Organism: Vespula vulgaris; assembly: GCF_905475345.1. Taxonomy (NCBI): domain Eukaryota; kingdom Metazoa; phylum Arthropoda; class Insecta; order Hymenoptera; family Vespidae; genus Vespula; species Vespula vulgaris. Next base: position 3,165,994 of record NC_066603.1, on the reverse strand, counting down.
ATCCTTCGATTATTTGCACCCTTCGATTATTTTCTATCAGAAGCAATCCTAGAAGATGTAATCAAATTGCATTCGAAATATTCGACTTCAAATCATTATTCGATCAAAGGCATTATTATTCCATCGAGATCGCCATCAATATGACGCTTTTAAACGTTTAATATCATCAAATTTATTTTCGACTTTGAAATTTCGTAACGTCAACAATTTTATTTATTATTCATTAAACTATTGGCTCGAGATGAAAAAAAATTAAAAAAAAAAAAAGAAAAAAACGAAAGAGAAAAAAATAGAAAATAAAATCAAAGCCATCGTGAAGAAACGATTCGAAGGACCTTTCCAATGATACGCTTCATTAAGATTTTTTCTTATGGGGATTGTCAACCCCATTACCAATTCTCTCTTTCTCTTTCTCCTCTCAAAGGGTTAAACCCAACAAATTGGATTAATTTATAACAAGGACTCGTATCCTCTCCTTTTATTCCTTTACTTCGAAAATGAAATTGATCTATCACTGCGTTTTTTTTTTTTTTTTTTTTTTTTTTTTTTTTTTTTTTTTTTTTTTTTTTTGAGAAAAGAAAAGAGAGAAAAAAATATATCAAATAGATTTCGTAATAATCACTTTCATTTTTCTCTGTATAATTTTTTTCAGAATTCATTAAACAGATCACTTTCGATTGGGACACATTGTACATTTGCCGGCAAATATGCGTGCAATTACGAAAAAATTGAACGAAAGAATTTTTATTGTTCGTTCGAATTGACCACGTTTTCGTTATTTGTCTTTTTTTTTCTTTTTCTTTTTTTCAATGATTTTCATTCATTTTGCTATTACGTTTTTTCCTCTCTCTCTCTCTCTCTCTCTCTCTGTTTTTTTTTTTTCACGGCGCAGATGATTCAATGAAATTTCAGTAAATCGATATTTGTTATAATATTTAACGAAAAGGAAAGGGACGATAAGTTTGTTTAAAAGAAAATAAAAAAAGAAATGATTACGATGAAGATTCCTTACGATACTCGTCGAGTGTTTCTTTCTTTCTTTCTTTTTTTTTCTTTTTAATTTTTATTTTTCATTCGTTCGATTATTTCGTTCAACTTATCGTTGAAGTAACTTGTTTATTTTTTTATATAAGATTTTTAATTACACCACTTAATTTCATTTGCGATATAATATTTCTCATTGATTCAATCTATATACACATACACATATATATATATTTTTTTTCAATCTATGTTTATATATATATATATATATAATTTATAAAGAATATTTATATACATATATAAAGAAAAATTTAATAGAATAATTGATATAGAATAATATATAATTTATATATGTATATATATAAAATATATATATAAAAAATATATAATTTATTAATTAAATAATTAACAAAGAAGAAATTGATTGGAAACGTGTAATAATTTACTTACTCATATTATGATTATCCTTTTTCTGTCGATCCTTCGCCAAGGCATGAATCTCCGCTTCGGTGAGCAAAAGAGGTTCCGGTTTAATTTGAAGATCCGGTAAATTCGAAAGATTACCCGCATGCCCGTCCTTTAATCCGTCGCCCAAGGATCCAGCCTCGAACGACAGGATATCGTCCAAGAGATCTTCTGCCTGTAACGATAAAAAAGAAAAAAGAAAAATAAGAAACATCAAAAGAATTAGTTAATTCGATCGATACAATTTTTCTTGATTTGTTTTCTTTTTTTATTTTCATTTCTGTTCGTCTATTATTCAATCAACGATTGTAATAAATAATATACTAACTCTGAATTCAAATATGTGCATATTACAAATTTCTCTAATGTGGAATATATTTGGATAAATCATTAAATTAAATATATGTATATATGTATATATGTGTGTATGTGTATATATATGAGCTAATAATTAAGTATATTTTTATTAATTATTTTATTATAATTAATTATAAAAGTAATGTAAGGAAATGATATCCTACGATTTTCAGAAATTAAATATTATATATATATATATTTATTTATTATATATAAAAAGAATATATATTTTTTTATTATCAACAGTTTGTATTATATTTAATACTAATATTATACTAATATTTTAATATTAATATATAATTAATATATATATATATTAAAAATACTTTACAAATATCCCGAAAGAAAAACACCTTTAAAAAGTTTGCCATAACTTTACTCTAAAAATAATCTAATATCTTTCAAGTATAAGGAAAACACGTATTCCGAATGTACAAAGGTGAGTTTACTGACTCATAAAATATCAACATACACACACACACATACCTATGCACGTATTTACCTATATTGCGCATTATCGTTATTATATAATAAATTGTTATATCTCAGAGACACCTTGTATGTATCGATAGGATCGATCGATCAGATATGATTTGATTTCGTTTCGACGTTGCCGAGCAGAATGTTTGGAAAGTACTTAACGTCATTTATAATACGTATGAGAGAACTGATTTTGGAATTGAAATCGAACGATTAGGCGCGAATATCAATTAGGATGAATAATTCGCGATGAAGATAAAACAAATAAAAAAAAGGTATTTAAAAAAAGGAGAGAGAGAGAGAAAGAGAGAGAGAGAGAGAGAGAGGGAGAGAAAATTAAAAAAAAAAAAAATAAAAAATAGATCATTCGTGATTTTTGTTTAATAACGACATCGTCGATAATTCTCATTCGATAATTCTCGTTTCTGATGGTCGATCGTGATCGATCATTTGTTTTCTTTTTTCCCATTTCTCTCTTTTCTTTTTTTTTTTTTTAAACTCAACATCGTCGTCAAGAGACGTTTACACATATACATACACTTACTCTCGATTCCAATGATCTAATCGATAAAACGATTAGTATCGACACGTGCGAGGATATGCGACGATTTGATGCTCCGTTTTCATTAAACGTGAAGGGAAAAGGAAAAAAGAAAAGAAAGAAGCGAAAAAAAAGGCAAAGAGTTTATAAAAAAAAAGAAAAGAAAAAAAAATAAAGGACGAAAGTTCGAGCACGTACTCATCGAATGGAGATAAAAGCATTAAATAATAGAGAATTTATCATTTTTCTTGTCTTTATCTTTCTTTCTCTTTTTTTTTTCTCATTCTCTCTGTGTCTCTCTTTCTATAGATCAATCAATGAAACGTTAAACGTTCTTTCGTTAAATTTGAAAATGATATATGTATATAGTAAGAAACAACGCGTCATATATATATTTTTGAAGTCATACAATTGCGTATGTGTGTGTATTTAATTATTATTTCTTTTTTTTTTAAGATATCGATATGAATTTTTTTGTTAAGTATTATATATGTTAAATGTAAGTTATATTAATTAATAAGATAATATTATAATGTAATAGTACATAGAGTATAATATAGTATGATAGTATTATTAGTCATAGTGTTATTGTTATATTTAATAATAATTTTATATATATATATATGTAATAATAATATATTGTATATAATAAACTATATATATAACTTATTATATATAACTATTAATATAATTATTATATTATATATAATATAATATATATAACTATAGTATTCATAGCAATATATTTATTATTATAAAAATATATATAATACTATAGCTCTTCCAATGAAGGAATTTTTTTTTAGAGCGACAATAAAAAAATTACAATTTATTATGCACAGTTTAATCGATAAAAAATTGCATTATAGATAAATTAACTTTACTTCAAGCGTAACTTAATGATTTACTAGCTATTAAATTTTCTTTTTCTGTTTCCTAATATTTTTCAAATAATTAATACCAATATCAATCCGATTTTTATAAAAGAATATCCTACACGTATGTAACTTTGTAGAATGATAATTAATCGTAATAATTAGTCGTAAGTGGGATTCCTGTTTGAAATTTCTCTTGGCCGAAGAACCAAGTGATAATATCACGTATCACTTTGTTGTTGAAATGTAAAAGTAGTTAGAAGCGTGATATATCTATGAGATACATGATACTCATCGTGTCGGACATGAAAAACAATCGCATTGCGATTCGATAATCATTGTTCTCAAACCAACAATCGATTATCAACGGATACGTAAGATTTTCAAGATTTTATTGTCACGTTAGAAAATATATCATCCAATATATTTCATTAACTTACTCGATAAAAAAAAAAAAAAAAAAGAAAAAAATACGAAAAAGATAAAAGACGAGATAATCATACATATAGAGATAAATCCAAATTTTTGTTAAAAAAAAAAAAAAAGAGAGAGAGAGAGAGAAAAGAAAAAAAAGGAGATAAATAAAAATAAAAAGCTTGCAATCTTTTGAACGAATAAAATAAAAGGCAACGATTTCTTTTTTTTTTTTTCTTTTTAAATAAACTAAAATAAAAAAGATTTATAAACAGGATGCAAAAGAAAGATAAATAAATAAATGAATGAATGAATGAATAAATAAATAAACAAGTTCGGTCGAACGAAAGGGAAACTAAATGAAAAAACAAAATAAAAAAATAGGTATATATATAAATAAATAAATAAAAACGAATAAAAAGGGGTAAAAAAGGAAGAAAAGGGGCGGAATGGGGGAGAGCGGAGGGTAGAAAAGAAGAAAGAGGTTAAACGACACAATATTTTCTAGCTGCTCTAGAAAAATGTAGCACCGCCATTAAGCGATCATTTATTTCATTTATTTTTCGACGGCTTAATTACCGGCGCGGCGGAACGTTAAATGCCGACACTTAATTGCACCGTAATTATAAAGTAATTTACCGTTCGGCCGCGTACTAAAAATGTTTCGTGTATAGTACGTACGTGTGTACCAACACTGTTCAATAATGATATACTACCTACGAGCCTTGGTACTCGATTGATAACGAAAACTCATCGACAAGTTATTAAACTGGAATTATTTGTAAATAAAAAATTAAAAATCAAAAGAAAGAAAGAAGAGAAAAGAAAAAAAGAAGAAAAGAAGAAGAAAAAGAAAATATATATTAATAAATAGAAAAGAATTAAAACAAAACAAAAAAAAAATCGTACGGAGGATTATTTCGTGAAACAAGAATTGACACATTAATTTTATGTGTGAATATAAATTTAAATGGAATGATTATTTAAATAACAGAGAGATTTTTTTAATGGAAAGGAACAATAAGAAAAAATGAAGAAAGAAAGAAAAGAGAAAAAAGGAAATATCTACTTTTAAAATCGTTCCGACGTTTTATAAAACACATATATTTGTGTATAGAAGAAATTATAAAATTGTAGTTATTGTTAAATAAAATTTTAAATATAATTAGAAAGGAATATTGAAAAGTAAAATAAAGTATTGTGAAAATCTTGTATGGCGAGCATATACGCATAGAAACACGTAGAGTTAAAATTATTAAACGACATTATTAAACACGAATTGTTGCTGGAAAAAAAAAGGAAAAGAAAAGAGAAAATAATTAAAATTGAATAAATTTTGAGCATGTTTAAAACAATATATAATTTTATAACGAATTAAAAGGCTTGAATTATTATTAATTAAAACAAAATCATATATATATATATATATATGTATGTATGTATGTATGTATGTATGTATATAAATAAAACAATACTATAAAAATCGTGTAGACGAATGAAACACACGAACACACATACACAAACATGAATATAAATATATCCGTCTATAAAAAGAATGATTAAACTCGAATAACACGCGTATTAAATAAATAAATAAAAAAAAAAAAAAGAAAATAAATCAAACGAACGAACAAATAAAAAATTATAAAAATAAATAAATAAATATATAAATAAAATATTTATTACGAAAATTTGGTGATTAGATTGTATGAAATTCACAAACGCGAAAGAATAATATATTTATACGTGTATATGTACATACATACGTACATACGTACGTACGTACATACGTATGTATGTATATGTCATACCGTTACGCAAACATTACGTAAACAATAATAACCGAGGCCTGTTTGGTAGAACACAAGCATTTCGATGTGTTGACTGCTTCTACTACTATACTACGAGAAATGAATTGAGTTAACAGTGAAGCATAGCGCAAGTAACTCTTTGATGTTCGCTAAACGAGCAAAAGCTGTATATACAAGGATTCCTCTTCTTCTCTCTTTGACCCTAATGTTAAAGGAAGAATTGTATAACTTGAGGTACGCGAAAACGTTTGATTCAATCTCACCAATCTTTATCATAAGTTATTAAGGAAGTATGAATTATGATCCGTTCTTATAAACTCTAAGGACTATATATATATATATATATATATATATATATATATATACAGACACACATATATTTCCTAATCGAAATAAAAATATTTATTAAAGGATATAATTTTGCTTTTATTATTAATAATAATATTTATAGAAAAATTATTTTTTATTCTCCGTCATATATAATATTTATATTAATTTTTGTATATAGAAAATTTTATTATATATATATATATATATATATATATATATATATATATATAAGGTAGATAGATAGATTTATAAATAATAAAACATTTATTTTATACGTTCATAGTAATCAATAAAAAAAAAAAAGAAAAAAAGAAAATCGTTTCGACTTTACAAATAGAATTTGATTATCAATTACGTCATAATAATTTGTTAAAGAGAAATAACAAGTGTACTTGTCGTTTGATATCATTCAAACGTTAATGAACTTATGCTAATCTCCGATGAACGCTGTCGATGTTCGATAATTATATAAATAAATAACCAGTTCTCCTTTTCCTTCTTCATTAATTCGGAATGGAACATTTCCGTTTGAAAATAAGTAGAAATAGCAATATCGTTTGTAAGACTCGTTAAAATCGTTAGAATCGATGCTCTCTTACAAAAGAAGTTGTTTTTTTTCTTCTTCTTCTTCTTCTTTTTTTTTTTTTTAATGGGAGAAACTATAATGTTCTTAATACGTAATCGGTTGTAGGTATTTATAAAACGATCTAGAGAACAATTCGTTACGTAAAACCCAAAGACGACATTTTTACGTTCTGAATGGATTTAACAGTAACGTCGTATAGTTCGATTCGATAGCTCAAAAATTAATGGACATCGTTAAATAATAATGCAAATTTCATTAATGCAAATTTATAATAATGCATATTTTATCTTACTCGGAATTCAACTAAGATTATTTTTAATCTCTTCTTTCTTTTTTTAATACTGATTCTTTCTCGCATATCTATTTATTTTCTTATTATTTTCTATTGTCAATAATATCGATAGATATTATATAATCATAATCTATATATCAAATTAAAAATTTTGCGATTGTACTGTTTGATACTATACAATCTCTTTATTAAAAAACATTGTTAATACTTTTTATTTATATACATACACACGCACACGCACACACACACACACATATATATATACTTGACAACAAAATTTACAATAGAAGATTTATAAAAAAAAAAAAAAAAGAAAATTAATTAATGAAAGCTAATTGAAAACAAATCGATCGATAAGTTAGAAAACGAAGAATCGTTTGTTCCAATTGAACTCGCTCAAATTTCATTTTCGATTTCGGAACGAAAATAAAAAAAAGGAACAAAAATATGGCGTACCAAGCGTCAAATCTTTCGATGGAAAAGAAAATCTTTCGAACGTTCGCCTAACAGCCGACGTTGAAGAGTAAAAACGAACGATCTAAGTTTTACGATGTATGAGTGAGCGCGAGAGCACACACGATTACACGATCCTCGTCATCTCTATACCATTATGATAAAAGCCTGTATTTTGCTTGCATAAGAAGGGGGCTGAGTGGGAGGAGAATTCATGGGAAGGGGAGGAAAAGGAGGGGAGGGAAGGGAAAACGACGTTCTTGTCCTCGAACAGGGAAAAGCTGGAACGAATAAATGGAAATCCCGAGAAATCGGATCGTTCTAAGAATCGACTTTTAAAACGATAAGAAAACTGTTTAACAAAAATCTATGTAATTATTTATCGGCTTTTTTTTTGCGCAAATCGAACGTTGAAATTTTTATTTCGTCGTTTGAAGAAATATGATTATTCTCTCTCTTTTCTTTTCTTTTGTTGAATACAAAAATACGACGTTGTCATGCGTCGAGTAATTACTTTTTTTAATGAAAAGTTTATGATTATTTTTATTCATCGATGATAACAACCATGACGACGAGGACGACGACGACGACGACGACGATGATGATTAATCAAAAAAAAAATAAAAAATACAAAAATAAAAAAAACACAGCGTAGAGGAGAAAACTCACGAGAGAAATGTGATGTTGTTTCCCACGTTATTTCGGCATATAAACCTAACGAGATAAAAATAGAAACAGAAAATGAAGGAGAAAAAAAGAAGAAAACAAAAGAAAAAGAGGCTTAAAAAGAGAGAAAGAAACCAAAAAAATAAATAAATAAATAAAAGAGAGAAAGAAGAGAAACAAAAAGAGAAAGCAAAAAGAACGAAAGTGCAAGAGAGACGAAATGCGTGTATCTATACGAGAAAGAAAGAAAGAAAGAGAGAAAGAGAGAGAGAGAGAGAACAAAAAAGAGAGATCGTGATCGAAAGATCGAAAAAGATAGAGAAAGAAAGAAAGAGAAAGACAGAGAAAACAAAAAAGAGAGAGATCGTGATCGAGAGATCGAGAAAAAGAGAGAGAGAGAAAGAAAGATCGAAAGAGAGATCGGAAAAGACAGAAAAAGAAAGAGTGAGAGTGAGAGAGAAAGAGAGAGATTGAAAAAGAGAGAAAGAAAGACAGAGAGAAAGAGAGAGAGAGAGAGAAAATAAAAAAGAGGCAGAGAGAGAGAGAGAGAGAAATAAAAACAACGAAATCGACGCGTACATGCGATCTCCTGGGGAAAACAGCAATGGCACCGGCAGCCGTGCAGCACAGCACATAAATCCAATCAATTATCCGCAATCTAGCAGCGAGATCGATCTGAAACAAATGTCTGAGCCGACATTGGCGGACAATAATAAAGTATTCTACCACGGAGCTGGTAGCTTTTCAAACGGCCCATGAATTTCACTGGCTCGATTTCCTGAATAACGTCGAGCCATAAACCGTCGATACGATTTCCTCCCAACACTACCCCGCCCTTTTTGCTTGCTTGCCTGCCTGCCTGCCTGCCTGCCTGCCTGCCTCGATCAACCACCCACCCGCTCACCCACTCTCACCCAAACCCAACGTTCGTTGTTTCATTGAAAAATGGATTTAAAAAAATGGGAGTAGATTCGAGTTCATTAAAATGTATTGTTTTTAATCGATGTGATAATTCGTTCGTTGTAATTATTAAATCTTTAGAATCATGTATTTATATATATATATATATATATATATATATATATATATATATAATATGTAATGTATATATAATGTATATATATATATAATTAGTATTAATTTTTGTTTATCATTTTTAATTATTTCTATTACCTTTCTTTATGAACTTTTTTTATATCTCATATTATTTTTACTATTATATTATTATTATTATTATTTTATCAAATAATACGTGCAACAAGACGATAATTATACTAATAATAATAATTGTTATTATTATTGTAACAACAACAACAACAGAGAAACAAGAAGATAAATGATAAGATTAGAATATTTCTGTCCTAATAAAATTCTAATCGAATTAATATTCAATGAAATAACGATAAAAAGAGAATTCGTATAGACATCATTTAAAACAGTTAATCTAGTTAAATACTAGAGTACCGTTATAAATACGTGATATGATAACTTTCTAACGAGTTTTCAATGATTTTCTTCTCTTTCAAATATCGAGACATTCGTTTAACAAATTAAATCGATATAAAGTATAAATTAAAACAAAGAAGATTCTGTGATATTTAAAATGAGACATGGAGTATTATATCCGGGTATACGTGTTACTACAAATTTGTATCGTTCATTCCATTTGCATGTATACGTATGTACGTATGTATATGTATGTATATCCAGTATCGTGTCTGGTAAAAACTATTCGTCTTCTGGTCTCTTTGACATCAAAGAGATTACAATAGTCTCATCGGGTATTGTCGGATATGGTTATCAGCTTGAAAATATATATATATATATATAGTATGCGTAACACATATATACATATATATACATAGTATACGCATATACATGCATATATACATACATCAACATATATCATATATAGATGATACATACATACATATATGCATAGCTACATGCATCATACATACATATGTATAGATATACACATACATACATCATATATACATACATAGATATATATACATGCGTAGATAGATATAACATAGATATATGTATGTATAAAGATACATACATATATCAGGATCATAAAGGGAAACGCTCTACTGCTTTGTTTGTGTTTTACTTTAACATTCATGGAAATCCCATTTTGTGTTATTCATTGTCGACATGGGTAAACGTCGTTATTTCATAATCATACTTTTCGTATCGTAGCGTACATTTCACTCGTAGCAGGATGTTCTCCAGATATATTAAGTATCTTTTGTAATCACGTAATAATAATAATAATAAACGATGATGATGACGATGACGATGATGATGATGATGATGATGATGATGATGATGATGATAGTAATGATAATATGACTATAATAATAATAATAAACGATAAAAATGATCAATAAGAGAAAATGAGCGAAACGTTAAAATAAAATTTTAATGATCGTTTAAACGATATTAATCACAATTTTTATTATTTTTTTATTATTATAAGATAATCTTTTAAACCAGACGATGTCGTAATAATGATAATAATAATAAAGAATTAAAAAATTTATAATATATCATTTGTAACGAAATATTAATTCTTATTGTATAACAAAGAAAATGTAAAGTTTAAATTTAACCGATGTAAAACAATTCAAGAAAAAATAAAGTATATAAAGTAAGTATAAGTTAAGAAAACTATATATATATATATATATATATATATATATAATTAAAAAAAAAAATTTACAATCTACTATTTCTAACAAACTATCAATCAAAATAAATAATATCAATCAAAAGAAAAAATAAAAAAGAGAAAGAGAAAGAGAAAAGTATAAAACGAGCGAGAGAAAAGAAAATGAAGAACGAGAAAAATGAAAAGAAGAAAAGAAGAAGAATAAAACGAACAAGAAAAAAGAAAATGGAGAAACAAGAAAAAAGACCAAAAAGAAATGAAAAAGAAGAAGAAGAAGAAGTAATTTACCGAGGAATAAATAAGAGAATTTTCGTTACAGTCTCGTCAATGTATCAAACAAACCTACGTTGCAACTGCAATGTTCCTATACGTACCTACATATATACATACATACATACATACATACATATATATATATATATATGCATATGTATGTATATATGTATATCATAATTCATAATACGAGCCTATTAAGAATCATAACGACGTGCGTCATCAGAGACGGAAACACGTGTATGTGGATAGGGGATGCTGCTATAATATGCATTACAGTTGTACGTTGCTTTTTGCTCGTTTTATACAGTACACTCACACGTACACATATACACGTATACACGTATACATACACACACACATATATGTATATATATATAAACGTTGCAACGAGTTCGATAGCGTTGTAGAGAAAGAAAGAGATGGCGATAAAATTATTTTCTAGAAATTTGATAAAACATTATTAGAAGAAACTAACTTTCGGAATACTGTTTTAGGTAACATTTTATGAATTATTAGACGATTAGATGAAATATCAAATCGGTTGTAATGTTTATTTCAATATTTTCTTTATGTAAAATGATGGGTATTTTTTTTTCTTTTTAAGTTTGGTGATAATTAATATCGGAAATTGTAATATTATATATATATATATATATATATATGTTTATTATATAGTAATGTTTTTAGAATTTCATACACCGTCTACATTCAATATTTAACTATTATATATATATATATGTGTGTGTGTGTGTGTGTGTGTGTGTGTGTGTGTGTGTGTGTGTGTGTGTGTGTGTATGTGTTTTTATATTTCATGTATATATTATATTTTCGTATTTTTATATTTCATGCGTGTATGTGTTACAAGAACATTCTAAACAAAGAACACTAGTACAGGACGGGCCAGAAGTTTGCAGATGGTTTTAAAACTCAATTACTTTTTTTTCGAGACTTTTTAAACTAATTTTTTTCTTTCTTTTTTTCTCTCCTCTCTTTTTCAGTTTTCTTTCATTTCTTTCTTTTTTGTCAAATTGTAAAACTACGAATCAAGAAACTTTTTGCAAAATCTGGAAAAATATGAATGTCAGAATTTTCCATAAAAAGAAAAAAAAAAGAAATAAAGAAAGAAAAAAGAAAAAAGAGAAGAAGAAACATAATAATAATACTAATATTTGTTATTTTCATATAAAGTAGTAAAAGGACAAAAGAAAATTAAATTAATTTTCTTCTATTATATTTATAAAAACAATAAAATAATAATACAAAATAATAATACAAAATAATAGAAATTCTAACGTTGTTTAATTAGTCAGTCCTATATTTAATTATTATATATCGTAAATGAAATACTTGTATATAATTGACCAATATCGATCATTAATTATCAAACTAGGAGAGAAAGTTATTATTGTTATTTTAATTTCTCGCACTATGAAAGAAAGAGAGAGAGAGAGAGAGAGAGAGAGAGAGAGAGAGAGAGAGAGAGAGAGAGAGAGAGAGAGAGAGAGAGAGAGAGAGAGAGAGAGAGAGAGAGAATCATTATTGCATAAGATTAACGAGCAAGGATCTATGGAATTATGGGTGGTAATGGTGAGCTTAATTAATCGTATATAATTCTATTCTCCCTCTTTCTAACACATAAATACACACACACACACACACACACAGAGAGATGAACTAAACGTAAGATGAAGTATCTGAAATAAAGATTTCACACGTATTTTAATCTTTATCAAGTTTTATACATCATTCTTAAACGAATCAATTAAAAAAAAATTCAACTATATAAAAAAAAAAAAAAAGATTGCTTAGATATATATAATATTATTTAATTATAATAAACTGTTCTTAATTGTTTTACTTAGAAAAAAAAGCACGTTCTAACGAAGTCTCTCAAATGTAAGATGAAATGTAAGACGAAACGTTTTGAAATAGAAATTTCACAGATAATGTAATTACTTATGCGGTATTGTTAGACGTTGTTCTAAATCAATCTTCATTTTCTAAACAAATATCCATGTATGAAAAAGTTTGCTTAGATATTTTATTTAATGGAAATCAACTGTCCTTAGTTTTTTTATTTAGGAAAAAATACTCTTTTGTTTTTTTTTATTTATATATGGCAAGCATTTTAAACGTTATCTTCATATAGTTATACATGTCCATATATAGTTGTGTGTGTGTATATGTATATATAATAATGCGTTTCGAGGTTAGTCACTAATTAAAGGTAATCGCAGATATTACACGACTCACACGTGCGTAAATGTGTACACGAAGCCACATGTAGCTTTTCATATAACTTATTCTATCGTATTATGAATTATTAACGAAATATGGATTTCGCTGTTAACTAAAATACGATTTTCTTTTAATTTTTGAATCGAAATAGTTTTGTTATTTTCTATCGAATTGTGATAATATCTTTCCTATATATTTATACGAATTTACTTATTGAAATTTCTCTTTACTTTTATTGCAATTTTTTGTAAATGAATTAATTCTAAAAATGTATATATATATATAATATACATATATAAATAAAATAAAACATCATTAATAACGTCGTATACATTTTATATAAATAATATAAAATCGAAATAAAAAAATAAAGTTTAGAAGCAAAAGTGTTGTTCAAAATTTGTTAAATTTCTTATATGTTTTTTAACACTGTATATAGACATACATATATATATATATATATATATATATATATATATATATATATACACATACATACATTTCGTCGATTAATGAAACAACAATTATTATATATGAATGGAAAGATATCACGTACAATAATGACGAAAAAATAAAAGTATTAATTATCTTAATATATGCAAACTCTATTCATATTCTCGAATTAATTCTTTCTTTCTTTCTTTCTTTCTTCATATATATATTCTTTTTCTTTTTTCAACGCCATTGAAACAAATGACGTAGTATGGCGACAGTGTAATTAAATATGTCGACACTCGCAACTCTCTGCAGACTTCGCGGTGTACTTTAATACGTTTTACAAGTTTAGCTATAATATACATATATATATATATACATATACATACATATATATATATATGCAAAAATATTTGTATATGTTGGAATAGGGAGTATGATACGACATTATTATCTCTCAAAAGCATGTATTCTCGTTGACGCCTACCTACTTAGGTATTACTATATATACATACACACATATACGTATATATATATGTATAGTATTCGATGAACAGAATATACGAATTAGTTAATATTTCACACGAGACTTAGGTAATCGTATTTGAAGATCGACGATACCAGAGCTCCTTGTTACTCACGGGAGACGTACAGGAGGTAAAGCAGACGCTCGTTAATTATGCATAATCCTGGTTCATTAATTATAATGATCGATAACGAGAACGTATAATACTTCCAATCGAGAAGATCTCCAGACGATTGTAAATCTTATTACGTTCAAATCCAATCGATATTTTCTTTTTTTTTTTTTTTTTTTTAATATAATTTATTAATAATATAATCTGTATGCGTGTATATGCGTATGTGCGTGTATATATGTGCGTTTATATTCATGGTATAAATTAAATGTTTACTTATTTTTATTTCTTTCTTTTTTTTTTATTTCTTTTTCTCAAATTATATTCATCGAAATTATATCGAGACGATCGCAAATCTTATCTCTTTAAATTAAAATCCAATCGAATTCTTTTTTAAATATACTTTGTTTTCTTTCTTTCTTTTTTTTTTTTTTTGGTTTTATATCAACACAAGTTTGGCTATTGGTGGAAATGGAAATAATATATGTTTATTTATCGTTATAATTTTTGTCAAAGTTATATCGAAACGATGGCAAATCTTTTCGCGTTCTAATTAAAATCTAATCGAGATTTATTCCGATATGATATACAACATATTCAAATCGGTATGAAATTTGTTTGATAAAAACTGTAAAAAAATTTTCAATACTTTCTTTTATCAAAAATTCGAGATATATTTCTATTAAGAAAATAATCGTAACATAAATATCTACAATAACGAAACATTTATAATAATGTAATAATAACATAAATTCGTATTTCTTTTTTCTTTCTGTTTTCTTTTTTTAGAGAAAACAAAATTAAGATCCGTTGCATTTATTATTTAAATTTATATCAGAAAATTTCGTTTGTTCATTCCAAAGTATATAAAAGGACTCGTTCCTTATCGTGAAAAAAAAAAAAACAAAATTGAAGAGAAAAAAGAAGAACAAAATGTGATATAAATGTCGTGCCGTATAAAATAATCACGATCGTGAACTTGAACTTGCAAAATTTCTTAACTGAATCATCGTTGCCACCAACGCACATCAAAGCACTTGGGTAATCGAGTTGTAACTCGATACATACGTCTTCAGAAGGGAAATTCAAGTTCCAC
Organism: Vespula vulgaris; assembly: GCF_905475345.1. Lineage (NCBI taxonomy): Eukaryota > Metazoa > Arthropoda > Insecta > Hymenoptera > Vespidae > Vespula > Vespula vulgaris. Next base: position 3,150,380 of record NC_066603.1, on the reverse strand, counting down.
ATACATACCATCTTTCTTGCTCTCTCTCTCTCTCTCTCTCTTTCGTTCAACTCGTTTCAATTCAACTCGAGTCACTCGCTCACTCACTCATTTCAAAAAGGACTTGCTAATAAATATAACTAATACTATCTTGTTTTATTATATATTAACGGGACCATATTAAATGTTTAAAAAGATAAAAGAAGAAAAACGAAGAAAACAAATTACGTATGCCAAAGACAAAAATATTAACTTGAACGAACGAATTGTGAAAAGAAAAAAAGAAAAAGAAGTAAAAGAAAAATTTCATTACATTACCGACGACAAAAGAAAAATTAAAAATTAAAAAGATTCTCAAAAATAGTCTCTCTCTTTCTCTCACTTAATAATTAAATCAAAATTACAGACGACAAAAAAAGTAAATGGAAAAGAAACCTTTTAATGATCGTAATGTCGACCGATACAAAACAAAAAAAAAAGAAAGGAAAAAAAAATAACATTATAAATATTAACAAAAAAAATATATAAAAAATTAAATTCAGAAAAATGTCTCTCTCTCTCTCTCTCTCTCTCTCTCTCTGTCTCCTTCTACCCATACATCTATTGCTCTTATTTAAAATTTGAACGGATACACAATATCAATTGAAAACAATACGCATTTCCGGTTTACCTGTCGGAAGAATATCAAATTGTGAGAAGTCACGTATACACCTATATAAGTATATATACATATGTACATATGCATCTATGCATTTATGTATCTTTATATATCGACATAACTTTACATAACAAAACGAGACCGGTTAAATAAGGTAGACGTACGTAATGATTACGTAGCATCCTCCTCCATTCCATTCTCGCTTCTCTCTCCCTCCCTTTCCCCCTCTCCGACCCCCACCACTACCGCTATCCCCACTTCGTCATCCCCTACCCACGATCACCTAACCTCAGTTACCTCCTTCTGCTCCTGGCACAGGGATCTCCGCGTATCAGCAAGGTTAACGCTGCAAATTAGGAACATTATAGCGGGTATATGCGTGACCTTAAGATGAATAGATTGCTACAAATACAACGGATCGCTCTTGGCTTTGATTTATCTCCGAGTACCTCACCTACATCGGAGATGTAAGATCGTTCCATCTGGTAAACGCATCACGTTAATAATTTATAATGCGAATTCTATTACTATGTATGTATGGTATGTATGTATGTATGTACGTATGTATGTGTATGTGTGTGTATGTATGTATGTTTGAATGAAAAATTATGTATAGATTATTTATACGTTCATTATCGAAGTGTGATAATAATATTTATGCGTGTGTAGTATAGATATTGTAATGTAATATAATAATAAGTAGTTATTATGTATGGTATGTCAATGTAATGATAATTGAATATTAGTATATTATAATAATAAAAATTATTAGTAGTATGTTTTTAATTATTTTTATATAAATATTTGTTTAATACATATGATAATAAATTTTTGTATTATTGCGATGAAGATATTTTATTGTTATTGGATTAATGTATTATTTTATAATTTATGATATAATTTGTATTATTATGTGTATTGATGTGTGAACGATAAATTATATATTTATACGTTCGTCAAAGTTATAGTAATAATTTTATATATATATATTAAATATTTAGTATATTATTATATAAATAATTAGTACAATATAGTATACTACATATTACGTAAAAAAAAAAAAATGGAGAACTTCGTATAAAAATTCTCTAATTCCTCTTCGAAATCTGATATAAATAATCGGATAGAATTATTAAGAAAATTAATAATATATTATATTCATCGAGACTTTAGCAAATCTTTACATTATATCTCAAGTATAATAATTATATTAACCATAACATACCCATAGATCACTTTTTACTTCTTATTTCTCATTTACTCGTTTATTTATTTATTTATTTATTTACTTATTTACTTATTTATTATTACTATTTTTTTTTTCTTTAATCAGATTAAAGTTATAAAATATACTCTTATAAATAAGTCACTATAGAGTATTACCATTATTATGCATATGGATGAGAGAACGCATGGAGGCACGGCACGTTTTATTCACGTTCGACCGACCATAAAAACGATAGAAAGAGAAGAAGGCGCGCGCGATACTCTTTGTAAAAAATGTTCACGACGTTGTACAAATATATTATGTACACATGTACAAGTGGCACAAATTTTGCACGTAACGTCGAACCGATTTTCTGATCACACCTTAGACACGATCCCGAAATAGGTGTGTCTTGTTAGGAGAAAAAAAAAAGAAAAAAGAACATGCATAATATATCGCATGTGTATATATATATATGTATATATATATATATATATATATATATATATGTATGTACGTAAATGTATATAAAAGTATGTTAAAAGATTTGCAAACAAATCTTATTCTCAATTATAATTTGAACATCCTATATAATCGATCCATATAAAACTTTATAAATATGTATACTATATATATTCTAAGATGAGAATAATATGCAACAAGTAGTTTCAATAACACGTAGTAAATTCATAAGCTCATGTACATATACGTACATAGATACATATATATGTATGTGTGTAAAATACTACCAAATTCTCATGTAACATATTCAGGTATTTACAATAGGACTTACAAACATACATACATACATTCTAATCAATGAAGAAAATTCACATATCTCTCTCTCTCTCTCTCTCTCTCTCTCTCTCTCTCTCTCTCTCTTTTGTTCTATCTCAAATGATATCAAAGTTGTTTCTCTCCGTAAAACTACAATTGAGACGATAAACCGTGAAAGATAAGAGCAAGATAAGAAAGATAGATGATGAGCTGGAGAAAAAAGTGAAGGAGGAGAAGAAGAAGGAGAAGAAAAAAATAGAAAAAGAAGAAGAAAAAAATAAATCGTCACTTCTTTGTTAATTAACGAGAAAAGAGATACCTTATATACATATACGTCATTTCAACACTCGTTTAATAAAAACTCGTAAAATCTAAAAGACGGGTATAAGTCTATCTCTCTTTCTCTCTCTCTCTCTCTCACTCCCTCTCTATCTATCTATATATTTATCTATCAGTCTCTCTTTCTCTTACTCAATGTTAACTCATCAAATATCAAGATTCGCATTATCGGAATATGGGATCGTGTTACGTAGTTCTCCCACTATAAAGATAAACGATATCAGCGACAAGATTGCCGCTTGAAGAAGAATGAGAAAAAGAGGAAAAATGGTGGAGTATGCGTATTACAGTTTTTTCTTTCTTTTTTTTTTTTCAAAATGATTTCAACGAGAAACATAGAGAGAAAGAGAAAAAGAGAAAGAGAGAAAGAGAGGATCATGAAAATATACAATTTTTATTTTCGATCGAGAACGAATAAGCGCCATTTTCGTCGTTGAAAATATTACAAAGCCCTTTTTAAAGTTTCTATTAAAATATCAATTTTCCCGGCAACGAGATCCCAAACGAAAAAAAAAAAAAGGAAAGAAAGAAAGAAAGAAAAAATAAAACAGAATAAAAATACAAATAAAAGGAAAAGAAAAAAGATCGTTCGTTGTTCGTTCATTTATAAATGAACATAGAACGATGCTATGTGACTGAGAATAAATGACAATTTTATTAAGATTATTTTATCATTTGGTTAATTATTTTACCCATGGATTTCTCTTTTTAATATCAACATGTTTTAGTAAGTAAATAGTTTTATTGGGTTGGTTAGATAAATCGTACGGAAAGAGAGAAAGAGATAGAGAGAAGTATACGAATTATGAACATAATAAATAATACGAGATCTCGGTTAAAGTTATTATTTATTTATCTACCTATCTCTCTCTCTCTCTCTCTCTTTCTCTCATTTATATTTCTCTCTGATATATACGATGTTACCAACGTAAAAATTACATCGTAACTTGTACTCATATTGCATTGTAATCGACGTAATATGTAATATCAGATCTTGTTCAAGTTTTATATATATATATATATATATATATTTTTTTTTCATTTTTATTATTCTCTGATATATTTGATATTACCAACGTAAAAATTACATTGTAACTCGTATTCATATTGCATTGTAATCAACGTAATATGTAATATGAAATCTCGTTTAACTTATGACATACATACATACATACATACATACATACATACATATATATATATATTTCTTTTTTTCATTTTTATTACTCTCTGATATATTTGATATTACCAACATAAAAATTACATTGTAACTTGTATTCATACCGCATTGTAATCGACGTAATACGTAATACGAAATCTCGTTTAAGTTATCATCCACTATCTCTATCTATTTCTTATACATTTTTTAAATTTCACTCTGTGATATATTCGACCATGATACATTTGCCAACGTAAGAATAAGAATTACATCGTAACTTGTACTCGTATTGCATTAATGTAATAGACGTTATACGTAACACGATATCTTGCTTAAGTTATCATCTATCTCTATCTTTATCTCTCTTTATCTCTCTCTCTCTCTCTCTCTCTCTCTCTCTCTCTCTTCTTCCCTCTCTCTGACGTTACTAACGTAAAATTTATAACGTAACTTCAACATGTAACGCATTGTAATGATATGTAAAACGAATCTAATCTCAATCGATTAAGTCATCTCTCTCTCTCTTTCTCTTTCTCTTTCCTCCTCTCACTATTTTTCTATCACACTTTCTATTTCTTTTCTCTTTAATATATTAAACATAACTAGACCCATAAGAATTATTTCTTAAATAATACGTGACGCATTACAATAATACGTAAGATGAATTTAGATCGAATTATCATCTATTTCTATCTCTCTTTCTCAATTTTCATTCCTTTCTCTCTCTCTCTCTCTCTCTCTCTCTCTCTCTCTCTCTCTCTCTCTCTCTCTCTCTCTGTTTCTCTGTAATATATTCATCATTACTAATGTAAGAATTACTTAGTAAATTCAACTGGTATTGTAATCGATTATACGTAACGTTTCTTACGTAATTTATAACAGCAGTCACTGTTCCGTGTAATGACATATGTATATATACGTACGTATACATATATATATACATACATATATACATAGACACACACACACACACATAATAGATAGAAACAGAGAACGAGAGAGAGACATAGATACATAGATACATAGATACATATTCGTACCTTGTAACAGTTAAGAAATAAATGCCCGACAAGTTACAAATTATATTAAAAACCTTTGAGCGTACTGAAGAAAAAAAAAAAGAGAGAGATCAAAAAAAAAAGAAAAGAAAAAAAAAGATAGAAAAGAAACATAAGACTAAGAGAGATTACAAAAATGTCTACAAGCTAAACTTTATCCCTGAATAGGAAGAATACATAAATGTATATCTCTTTATCTCTTTCTCTCTCTCTTTCTTTATATGTATGTGCGTGTGTATATAAGTATTACAACCCACGTAATTTATCCTACAGAATGTTACGTGCTTTCGCATTTATCTAATCGCGAATTACATTCCCGTAATTCCCTTGGTACAACGCGTCTACGTAATTTGCAAAGTACCTACCTATCTCTATCTCTATCTCTCTCTCTCTCTCTCTCTCTTTCTCACTCTCTCTTTCTCTCCCTTATTCTCGCACTCTCTCTCTCTCTCTCTCTCTCTCTCTCTCTCTCTCTCTCTCTCTCTCTCTCTCTCTCTCACTTTCTCTCTTAAGCTCATCGTCATTCCTTTTCGCCTTTAAATGTTCTTTTTCCAACTTGTTCTATTTTTCTTCCTTTCGTTTGTTTCTTTTCTTTTTCTTTTTTTAATTTCTATTTTTCTTTATTTCCTTTTTTTCTTACCTTTATTACTATCTTCTTTTTCGTTAGTTTATACTATCCGACTATTTTTCTTCCTACGCTTTTGTTTCTAAAATATAATACCGAAAAGAGTTCTCGCTTATTATGGTATTTACATCCTTTACGTATGTATGTATGTATGTATGTATGTATATATGTATCTACTCGGTCTAATTTTACAGGAATAGATATATATGTGTAAAGTTAAAGAATAGGAAAGTGCAAGAAAGTAATTGTGTGTGTATATGTATGTTCTGTGACGAAAATAAGAAATATATATATTTATATGTATGTATATATATATACGTATATAAAATCATTTATATCGAACAATGAAATTTCTTTAATTAGTAATAATAACAATAATAATAATAATAATACCAATCTATCGAATAAACATATTTTCCATTATTACAGTGATAATAATAAATCATACGCAGTATTCAACGATAAATTCATTTCATTAACAAGAAAAATTACAAACGAGACCGAACATTAAATGAATCTTTATAAACATCGAATAAATTTCTTTTCAAGGCAACTTTCCTTCATTTATTTTTTTTTCTACACGCGTATATTTTTTCTATACGCCGTATACGTATATATAACTCTACCTACGTACACCATATTTTTAATTTTTCTCAATGTCATATATATATATATCAAAATCGTCGAAATGAAAAAACTCATCGGTGAACACCTAGGTATCTTTCCATTTTTATTTCTCATTCACGATCGATAAACATTATCTTTCTCCACGGAAATACGACGAATGTAAACGTAAACAAAAACAACCACGGTGATGATGGAGTGGGGGTAGAGGTGGGGATGGTAGTGATGTCTTTCGTCGTCATCTTGTTGTTTCAATTATCGAAGCACGAATTATTATTCGACTCACGTTTTATACGTTTATTCAACGATCCCGATCTGTTTCCACTTTTTTTTTTCTTTTCTTTTTGTTTTTTTCAAGATAACAGAAACGAACTTGCGAGAAAATTCTTTGTCATTCTTCTTTTATCTTTCTTTTAACTAAAAATTTCTTAGAAAAGAAAAAATGAAAAGAAGAAATGATTGGCTTCTCTCAAGATTTCAATCGAACGTGTTACAATAGAGATTATGTTCGTTTAGATATCAACTGTGCTATCAAATTACGTATGAATTCGAATATTCTCTTTGTGAGTACGTATGTGTATGTGTGTTTGTGGATTTGTATGGTTCTATGCGTGAATAATAATTCAATAGTAACGTAGTTGATATTCATTGAGTATAATTACGTAAATGTATCAAGTATTCTGTATCCATTAATGACAAAAAAATAATGTATACGTTTGTTTGCTATCAGGAATTAAAAATGAGAAAAAATAGAAAAGAAAAAGAAAAACAAAATTAATATCTTGCGTCTATCACTATTAAGATTATAAATAGACTAGTATAAAAATTAATAGTAATAATAAAAATTAATAATAATAATAATTATTATTATTATTTAGAAAAGATATTGAATATCGTATAGTAAGAGTATAACATTCATTATGGAAAATATTAATTCATGAAATTATTAATTATTAATAAGTATATACTGATATGAAAATTATTAATTTCTAAGATAGATATATATATATATATATATTTATTATTATAGATATTTAGCTATTTATTATAAAATAATTCGAATTCAATAAATATCAAAGTCGTGCCTTATCACCTTGATTATGAGGACAATTTTTCTTTTTTTTTTTTTCATGTACCTACATAGATAAAATATTTATTTTATTAAATGTATGAAATTTATGAAATAATTCGAATTCAAGAAACATAAAAGATCGTGCCATATCGCACGATCCGAGAGAACAACTTTCGCATAGAAAGGAAAAAAGAAATAAAAAAGAAATATTCATCATATTTAAAAAATTATAATTAAATATTAAGATCAACAATTAATAATACTCATAGAGTTATAATATCCATATGTTTCAATATTTATTAAATATGACGAACATATAAATATTATAATAATCATCACGTATATAAATATTAAATAATTATTTGTCGGAAAATATTTTTATTTCTTTTTTATTGTTAAACCTTATTTAAATTGTAACAAAATTATTTGATTAAAATGATTATTATTATTTAGAGAAACAACATTATCTCTCTCTCTCTCTCTTTCTCTGTTTCTAAACTTCTAATATCCTAATAAAAACTTTCAATAATTATTTGTAGAATCCTTCTATAAAAAGAAAGACCAATCCTCTTGTTAAAAAAATAAATACAAAAAATAATTAAATAAATAAATAAATAAATAAAAAAAAAATAAAATAATAAAAGAAAATGAAAATACTAAGAATCTAAGTCGATCCAATATTTCAATCTATCGAACGATAAAATAAACTTCAAACTCGTTCGAAAACGATCTCCAGATTTCTTTTTTTTTTTTTTTAAAGATGTAAGCGCCGGAAATGAAAATGTCATGAACACGTTTTGCGTCGACGAATGCGAAATAATAGATAAAATATCTCCAAGTGATAACGTAATGACGATAACGAACGAGCACGTCGTTACGATATACACGCGAACGTTTGAAAGGTGGGAGAACAAAATGGAGTTGGAGAGTAGGGACGTAGTGAGGGTAAAAGGGGAAAGAAAGATAAAGATAAAGAAAGAGAGAGAGAGAGAGAGAGAGAGAGAGAGAGAGAGAGAGAGAGAGAGAGAGAGAGAGAGAGAGAGAGATAGAAATATAGGAACAAAAATGAACATTCCATTGATAAAATGAAATTAATCCTTTTGATCGATATGCCTATGTAAATAATATATCCAACGTTTATCATGCAAGATCTGTGAACATTCGATTCGTATGATTAAAATTGACTCATTACGTATGTCCTCTTTTTCTTTCCAAAAAAAAAAGATAAAAAAAAAAAGAAGAAATACGTGTGTGTTGCAAAGTGTTATCGAACAGCAAGAATCGATTTCGACTATGATCTTAACGTCGATCCCGTTAATATCATTCTTTTTTTTTCGGTTTTATTTTTTATTTTCCTTCAACGTCGAAAATTCTCGTGAAAAAATTTGATTGAATGGTCGAACAAAAAATTTGGACTTTTAACAAAAGAAGATAAAAAGGGAAAGGAGAAAAAAAAAGGAAAGGAACGTCGAAAAATCTCGTGAAAAAATTTGATTGGATAATTCTATTTTTTCCACTATCTTTTTTTTTTCTTTCTTCTTTTTACTTTCTCTTGCTTTATTTTATTTTTTTTTTCTTTTTCTTTCGAGAAAGAAAAATATCAAAAAAGTTTGGTTTCGACCAATAGCAAGGATTCTACGATGTCGACGATTGGCGATGATTTAAAATTGACTCGTTCGAATGTACACGCGCACACGTACGTAAACATATCCCGCTTTTATCTTTTATTAAAAAAAAAAAAAAAAGACGCACACAGAAAGAGAGAGAGAGAGAGAGAGAGAGAGAGAGAGAGAAAAAAGAAACGAAAAACATCGAAAAATATCGTCAAAAGCAAGAACTCTAAAATTCCAACGACGATTGCAAAAAATAAATATGTCGATTCCACTTTTTTCTGTCTATCTTTTTTTTTTTTTAATTATTTTTTTTAATTTTATTTATTTATTTATTTTTTCTTTCCATCTCTCAAAAATATCAAATACGCTCTTCGACTATCCGTCCAATTAAAACCGACTGATCTTCACGATGATCTCCGGCAAATCTCAAGTGATATGAATATTGATTGAACTTTTAAATCCGAATACTTCAAAGAAATGAAGGAAGAAAGAATAAGAAAAGAAAAGAAAAGAAAAGAAAAGAAAAGAAAAGAAAAGAAAAGAGAAGAAAAGTAAAGCAAAGTAAAGAAAAGTAAGAGTAGAGAGAGGAGGACAAGCGAGGAGATTAATTTTTCACGCGGAGAAATTAAATCGTGGTACCGGCCAAGAAGCTGGCGGAAATTGCGTCGACCGTAAGAAAGAGAGAGAGAGAGAGAGAGAGAGAGAGAGAGAGAGAGAGAGAGAGAGAGAAATAGAGAGAAGAAAAAGAAAAAAAAAGAAAAGGAAAAGGAAAAGAAAGAAGGAGAGAGAGAAAGAAAGAAAAAAAAAAGAAAAAGAGAGAAAGAGAGAGGGAGAGAGAGAGAGAGAAGGGTGAAGAGGGGTGATATCACGTAAACAAGGAAAAATCTTGGGGGTTGAACGATTTAAGAACGAAAAGTATAAGAAATAGAACGAGAAGGGCCGAGGTTTACGGGGTATAACGGGAGATATGGGGGAATAGAGGGATAGGGAGTTAAATGGGAAGGGGGTGAAGGGGGGAGGGTTACATTAAAAACTTGATAATACACTTTCGAGCGTACTTTCGATAGGAAAATTCCATTTAAGCGAAACCTGAAACGAGAACGACGATATCAATGGTGTAAACGCAACGAACTTCCAGAATCTGGATAACGCCTTTTATCGCTAACGTTCTACTGTATCTTATCGCTGAAACGCAAAAAGATTGAAAGAGAGAGAGAGAGAGAGAGAGAGGGAGAGAGAGAGAGAGTGAGTGAGTGAGTGAGTGAGAGAGAGAGAGAGAAATATAAAATCGAAGAGGAAGAATACGAGAATGAATTCACAGCTTCCATGAAAGTTCTAATACCTATGTATCTATGTATCTAACTATCTACCTAACTACTATCTACTATCTACCCACCTCTATTCCTACCACCCCCCCTCCACTCCCTTTCAATCATTGGATCGTACGAAATGTAATAAAAACGGTAGGAATGTTCGATAGCATGTAAATCGAAAACGAAGTGTACTACCCATGTGTATTCTATTTTTTTGTTTGTTTTTTTTTTATATTCTACTTTTGTTTTTTATATCTGTTTTTTTGTAACTTGTTTTTAAGAAAATGTTTTTTGGGAAAATATTTTAAATTTGGATTGAAAATTGACCTAGAAAGATCTGTCTGGCTATCCCTCTTTCTTTCATTTTTTCATTCTTTCTCTTTCTCTTTTTTTCTTTTTTATGATGGTACATATATACAGGAAGAGAGAGAGAGAGAGAGAGAGAGAGAGAGAGAGAGAGAGAGAGAGAGAGGGAAAGATTTGATGAAGAAACTTCGAAATTTATAACGAAAACTTTTAATTGAATCCAAATTACTCGATTCGATATCTTCATTTAATTAACCATGTACAAATCTCTCAATTAATATATATATATATATATATATATATATATATATATATTATACATGTAATATATATAGTATGTATGTATGTATATTATACAAAACATATCCATGTTTCTTTAAATATTATATATATATGTATATGTATATTAAATTACAATATATCACAAATTATATTTAAATAAAATGATATGAATAAAAATAAATTTATATTACAATACAATAATATAACAATACCCATTTCTATGTCACTCTATAGTTGCAACTTAACGCATGATTAATAATCTATTAAATATACCTACTCATTTACTATTATTATGTTAATAATGCTAATATAATTTTTTTTAAGTATTTGTTAATTATAAAAGATAATATTCGAAATATATCATATTATAATAACAGTATACAATATATATGTATATATACATACATACACACGTATATGAAATAAAAAATGAGAATTAAAAAAAAGAAAAATAAACCTGTACACCTCTATTAGATCACACATGCATAATCTGTCGAAATTATGCTGTAGGCGTTATTACAACAACGGTACTTTCACGAAATCCTCTCTCTCTCTCTCTCTCTCTTTCTCTGTCTGTCTGTCTGTCTATCTATCTATTTATCTCTCTTTCAATGTAGGCCAAATCTTTTTATACAATCACAAAGAACGAGGAACGCATTTTAAAATCGCTCGCGTCTAATCGTTCGGTACTGTTCGTTCGACAAACTATATTATAAAAGGTGAATTTAAATTGTCACTAAGAAATATAAAGATAAAAAGAGAGAGAGAGAGAGAGAGAGAGAGAGAAACTTTCGTGGAATTTAATCGGAGTGGCGTCGTTCGAATTAAAAGGCGAACAATAAGAAAGTTACGCTTTCACCGAGAACGAACGAACACCAACCGCGCGAAAATTGCATTTCGATCGACTCGAATCTCTTCAGTAGAGCGACACCATCAAGACGATGAGGGTGGGACACTTTCGTAATTAAAATTCTCCATTGCTAATAGACGATTTTACTGTTACAATGAAAGGGAGAAAGAAAAAAATAAAAACAAAAAAATATACACGGGAACAATGAACGTAAGGAATTAAAAATTTCCCGCCATTCTCCCCCCTCCCCTCCCTTCCCCGCCCAATAGTTAGGCGGGAAATTTGAAAATATTTCTTTTCTTTTTATTTCTTTTGTTCTTATTTTATATTTTTATTATCGAGTACTTTATACGAGTCATTCATTTCTATTTATTTCATTGCTTTATAAATGATATATAATATTATTATAAATAATATTAAATAATATTATTTAAATTATCTTATTGTTTATATATAATGCTTATATATAATACGAAATGATATAATTTAAATTATATAAATAATATGATGGTGTTAAATAATATTATGTTATAAATAATATTATTAATTATTAATTGTATTAATAATATAATACTTTAGTGATATAAACGATTCGATATATGCGAATATTTATGTCAATCATTTATAAAGTAAAGTAACACTACGAGTAATGTAATCGATCAATATAAATAATTAATTCGTTTGCGACTGATTTTGTTATAAATAATATCAACAATATATTTTAAATACTATATCGATTTTCGATAATTATATCGTTAAATAATTCTATTTATATATCGACAATTTCGTTATTAGTTTATTAATTCGACGTTAATACTTATCGTTTATATCACATAACGTTATTTAGTTACAAGTTTATTTTCTTTTTTTTTTATTATTATTATCATCTTAAATACTTATTAAAAATTAAATATAAAAACAAAAGAGAAAAACATGTCCCAACAAATAGTTCGCTTTAAAAAGCAGAGGTTTATTTCAACGAACTATAAAACCTGACTGTCAGAACCGTAATCGAGTTCGACCTTCGGTGCAGCAATAGATACACGTTTTGTAGATTTTATACGACATATACGAACAGATGCACACACGCGAACACGGATATCTACCAATCAAGAAGAAGCAGAAAAATCCTCCAAAGAGAAGAATCTACGAATACGATGTTCTTGCATTTGCAAACGTATCTATACGAAATTCCAACGAATATTCTATATATTAGAAATATATACTTCATTATAATTGTTACGTGAAACACAAAACTCTGTAAAACGATTAAAAGAAAAGAAATATATATATATATATAAATTTGAATGATAAAAAATTTTAATTCAAAAATAAAAAAGAAAGGGAAGAAAGAAAAGCAAGAAGAAACATATACTACTTCGAAACGTGAAGGAACATATTAAAAAAAAAAATAAAAAAAATAAAATAAAATTGCATAACATACGGCGCTTAAGAAGGAAAAATTAAAAGAAAAAGAAGAAGAAGAAAAAGAGAGAGAGAGAGAGAGAGAGAAAAAGGAAAAAAAAAATTCAAATACCAAGACTCACCTTGCACCTACGTGCGATTATGTTAAAAACCGGCATGATGCGTGAGGAAAAATGTTTCTTTTTTTTTTTTTCTTTTCTTTTTCTCTTTCCTAAACGTCCTTCTTTTTTCTAATTCGTCGACCAGCGACGAATTTAAAGGTCCACTCTTGAAATTCTGAAGCACCGACGTTTCGAATCGTTCAGATATTTCTTGTTATCGTTGTTGTGTCGTCGTCGTCGTTGTTGTCGTAAGAGTCGATGTTGTTTACGTTGTATTATCCACGACACTTAATTTCCGGAATCGTTAGATAAAAAAATGTCTGCCATCGAAATTACGCGAGTCGAGTATACTCGTGGCATCGTCTCGTCTTCTTCTCCTTCAAAATATCGATGATCGATATAGAATCTTTCTCTCTCTCTCTCTCTCTCGAAAAAGAAGAAGAAAAAAACATACACACACACACACAAAAAAAAAGAAACAAAAAATTCCAAAAACAAAGTCAATGATAGATACGATTGTAGATACATATACGTGCATCCGATGTAAGTCGAGTTTTCACGTGTAGAACACTTTCGACGTCCTTTAAATCTCTCATCCTTATTTTCTTATATTTGATTGTATTCTATTTTATCTTATCACTTCTTCGTTCGTTCCTTTCGATCGTTCTCTATTTAGTCTCTATTTCTTCTTTTCCTCGTTTCACTTTCTTCAAATCCTATCACTCGCGTGATATCTTGCTTCCTCTTCTTTTCTCTTCTTCTTCTTCTTCTTCTTCTTCTTCTTCTAACGATTGAAATAATCAAGGTCACTACAATTTCACAACTTATTCCTCACAAATCGAGATGATATTCCTCGATGAATATCGAATTAATAAATGGTAAAGATCGATGTAAATACGAAACAACGATGATATATACATATACATATATACCATCATCTAAAGGGTTGTTAAACTTTTCTCGTCGTTCGAAACTAACGGAAGAGACTTAGCGGAATTTCTCTCGAACGCGTCCGACACGAAAATACCAGGAGAGTTTCCTCGTCGTTCGTCTCGAACGTGGTAAACTCGAGAGACGTATACTCTGCTATCTCTCTCTCTCTCTCTCTCTCTTTGTATCTCTCCGTCTCTGTCTCTGTCTCTATCTCTATCACTCTATCTCTATCTGTCTGTCTATCTCTCTCTTATTCACTCACTCACTCACTCACTCGCTCACTTATTCACTCACTCACTCACTCACTCACTCACTCACTCACTTTGCTTGAAGAAGCTCGGTAAATCACGCTACTCCCTCTCGCGATTCGACTTCACCGAAAGCAGCAGTAACAGCAACAGCAGCAGCAACAGCAGCAGTTCGACGTTAGCAGCCTTCGAACGTTAAACTCTTCCTTGAGATACGTACGACTTGTTACCCAATCACCGCTAACAATTAGATAACAAAAAGGTGTCCCGCTCTACCCAAGCTTGATTACAAACGGCGCCGGAAGGTCGTCGCGGATTTCACTTCGTTCGAAGAAATCGACTGATATATATGCATATTTGTATCGATAGTTTATATCGAGATAGATATTCAGTAGAAAAGAAAAAAGAAAAATGGAAGTAATAGAAAATAATTAATAATCATTTATTACCGCAACGAGCGAGATTAATAAGTCGGAAAGCTAATGGAAAATTTATGTATATATTTTTTATATAATATATATTATACAGAAATTTATAATAAAATGCAATTTATTATACAAATTTTATAATATATATATTATATATTATTATTTATTTTATATTATTTTCAATTTTTTTCCTTTTTAATATATCTTCCTCATTCTCTATCTCTCTCTTTATCTCTCTATCTATCTCTCGATTTTTTTTTTTTCAATTCAAGGAACAATTTCAAGGATCGTTTGACTTTTCAAGGATCGTCGGATTTTTCGAGAAAGAAAATATAGATATGCAAAAATATTGATAACGATAATAATCATAATAACGATAAAACTATTTGTTCATAACGTAAGCGAAGGCTCGAATGAATTTTTCTTCTTTTTCGATTCCTTTTTTTTCGGTTTTTATTTCTCGTTTTTTTTTTTTTATCCAACGAAAAGAAACTATTTCAAGGATCCCACTGGTAAAACTCGTGCGATCGAACGATGTCATAAAAAAAGAAAAATTCGAATGATTTATTCGTTCGAAAGACACTATGAACGAACGAATTATCCTTCTTCTTCTTCTTCTTTGAATTCGTTCTTTTTCTTCTCTCTTCTATTTCTTCCTTTTCATCTTCGAACGAAAAGAAACAATTTCTAAGGTCAATTAAACGAGCCTATAACCTTTTGAACTAGTTCGCGGAGTAGTCCTTTCGTTCCGAATGACAATCGGGTCGATCGATTAGAATTTTACAGGTCACTAGAGATATATCTTACTGTAGTGCATCGTCTTTGGTTTTTTTCGTTGATGAGAAAAAATTCGATCAAAGAAAAAGAAAGAAAAAGACGGTAAGATTTCCTATCAACGACAAAGAAAAAGAAAAAGAAAAAGAAAACTACAACCGACGACGACGACGACGACGACCACGATGATTGGTCGATTGTACCGAATAGTACCTACTAAATAGCACACATGTAAGTGCAACCAACCAAGGTCGTTTGGTTACCCAATAAACCAACCAACTATTCTGTTGTATCTGTCTTTATCGATCCTTATTCTTCTATTTTCTTTATATATATATATAAAGAAGGATAAAGATTAACGATAGTAGAAAATATAAAGAGGAAAACGTGTTAACCAAGCGTAACGCAAAAAAAACTGTTCCCGTACGAAGCGTTACGGAGAGTTTATTTCGTAGGAAGCTAGGAAACTTGGACGACGCGACGCGACGCGGTTCGCCGATCGTCAAGGTCGTCGGTCGTACTTCTTCCTTTTTTTCTTTAATCGAGGCCACCGGCCGAGTTTCCACGATCCGATCCGATTCGATCCGATCCGATCCGATACAATCTCGTATCTTCCTGTTGTTTCCTTAAGTATTCACAGACACATTCACAGAAAAGGTACGCGCACACTCACACTCAAATTCACACCGACTTCTACACATACACGTACACGTACGTAAATAGACGTAGATAGAAAGAGACGCACACGAATGCAGGCGTCGCGTTCACGTTTAACGGCATAGTTAGTTATCTTGCAATAATCCCTATCGAAGGTCAACGACGAATTCACCTAGTCTCTCGGCACTGTTACAATTTATCGGACGATGCTTAATTTTTTCTTTCGTTTCGTGTTATTTTTTCTCCTGACAATTTTTATCCTTAAAGGATCTTTCGAATTTCCCGCGAGAGAAGTGCGAAGCGGTCTTTCGTATAGAGAGGGAATGGGGGGAGTTGATTGGTGAACGAGGAGAGAAGTGGGGAGAAAGAGAGAGAGATATATATATAGAGAGAGAGAGAACGTGCCGAAGCGCGACGAAAGTATACGAAATTAATCGAAGATAGTTAGGTTACGTTCGATGTTCTCTCTCTTTTGATCTTCTTCTTCTTCTTCTTCTTTTCTATTTGTTTTAATTTTAATTTTATAAAGAAAGACGAACGAGAGTTACAGGATGAGGAAGAAAAGAAAGAGAGAGAGATAGGGATAGAGAGAGAGAGAGAGAGAGAGAGAGAGAGTGTGAGGGATAAGAGAGACAACGCACGAGAGAGAAACAAAGAGAGATAGAGAGAAAATCAAACGACGATCGAGGAACTATTATCAACACGCGAACACACCGTCGTCGCGCGTGGTGATTGAAAACGCGCGAAGTTCAGCAGCAAACAGCAGTGGCAGTAGCAGTAGTAACAGCAGCAGCAGCAGCAACAACAAACACACGAGACTCAGAACCGTATGAGTACGAAGAACCGTTCTGAAAGAAGCTCGGTCTACGCCGACCGATGACAACCGCTTCGGCAATGTTCGTTCGCGCGTGAAAACCGAATACGAACGACCAACGAACGAACGAACGAACCACCACCAATCGTTCGACGAACTTCGGGATATTTCGGAACACTTCGGCCGGCGTCAGACACGCGCCCGAACTTTCGTACGTAACTATTACCTACTATGCCACAGCGCACGCTCTCTCTTCTCACTATGCCATCGGCAGCCGTCCTCGCAACAGGTTGTTTCTCGTCTTACGATTTCTTTTTCTTTTTCTTTTTTATTGTTATTGTTATTATTCTTTTATTATTATTATTATTATTATTATTATTATTATTATTATTATTATTATTATTATTCTTTTTATTTATTCGTAATTTTTATTTGTACTTTTATTATATATATATTTTCTTTTTGATCGATTAATAATCGTATCATCGTTGACACAGGTACCATGGGAATAATTAATCATCGCAGGTAATATTTCACTGGTTTGTTTTTTCATATGGTGTAAGTTTATCTTTCTTTTTCTTGTTTTGTTTTCTTTTCTTTTGTTTTTAATGCTTTAATATATCTAAGAGCGTATGGATTCCGATCGATTGGATGACATTATAACGATTAATTTTGGGATATTGAGGTATATTGAAATTTTATTTATGCAATGATTCTTTAATAATTCTTTGAAAAATAGAAAAAGAAAAAAGAAACGAGGTTTCACCGCGAGAAAGCGTTGTCACGTTATTCTCGCGATTATAAATAATTTTCAAAAGATCTTAAATCGTTAGGTATTTCTATTTAAATTTCGATCGTAAACGTACGACACAAGTTTTTATTTCCATTATTAGCCAACTGCACAAATATGTAGTAAAGCTGTTAGATTATAATGTTTCGACGTTTTACTACACGTAACAACGACGGCTTTTTAATTAATAATTTCTGCAAAGTGGATTTACGTAAGTTTCAAAGTAAATAATAATCGAGTAACGGTAAAATTTATGTTTAATCATTATAGGACAAATAAATTGGATTTCTTTTTACGTTTTAAAGAATGAAAAGATCAGATTAGATTACAACTATAGATATCGTTGATTCAGTTTTCGTATAAAATTATTTTCATAGAAACAAAACGATTCGTTTCACTAAAATTAATATTACCTTGATATTTCGATTAACATTTTTATCATTTATTATGATTATTATTATTATTGTTATCATTATTCGTATTATTACTATCTCTATAAAGTTACACACGCAGCATTCACACACAAATAAATAAATAAATAAATAAATAAATAAATAAAGAAATAAATCAATATATAGAATAGATAGACTTAACCAATTAAGAAATTAAAAACTATCTATGATTATATAACGAATATTAAAAATTAAATATTAAATACAACATTTATTTCGTATTTGACTTATTTATTATTAAATAAAAACAATATTAAAGAGTAACAATCCACGTGTGAAAATTTACAAATTATAATATCACTTAATATTTCATTTAGTTATTATTAAATGAAAAAATATTCAATGATCAATATCAATCCACGCGTGAAAATTTAAGAATTATAATATTAATAATAATCATATTAATTATTATTATTATTATTATTATTATTATTATTATTATTATTATTATAACAATATTATTATAACAATATTATAACAATATATAACTAAAAAAAAAAATAAGTCAAAAAAAAAAAATGTCTACGATATCTCTCTCACGTTATCCTCCTCTTCATACCTCGATAATAATATAATCGATAATCAGAAATAATAATCACCGAGATGACACGTTTTTATCGCATGCTCGTACGAGGAAAAGAATACGTATTTGTTTATTTCCTTTTATTTCTCTCTCTATCTCTCTCTCATTCTATTTCTGTCTCTCTCTTTTTCTCTTCCTTAAACAATAAGTAAATTATACCGTTAATCCATTTTGTGTCACGTCCAAGGATCGAATACGTATATATGCACATACACGTGCATACATAGAAATCTGTTAACGGTTTTGAAGGTCATCCAAGATAGTATTGTAATTTCATGTTTTTTTTTTTTCTTTCTTATTCTTAGTCGATTTAATTACGTTATTTTTTAATATTCTTTTTCGCAGCCTTTGACTTTTTTTCTTCCTTTTTTCTTCCTTCTTTATTACTTCTTTTCTTCTTCTTTTTCTATCTTTCTTCTTTTTTTTTTTTTTAAATTTATTTCTTCGACGTATCGTAATGAATGAATCGAAAGAAACGGCTTGAAACGTATCTCCTTCGTTTTCTTTTTTATTCGATTTATTTAGTTATTTTTTTTTTTTTATGCATTTACGTAAGATGCAAGTATGTATGATTTGATTATGGAAAACGTTGTTTGAGGAAAGTAAAATGATATAAAAATATGTTAAAAGACGATTAGTTATTTGAACTAACGATGTCATTAGAATCAATTATGTTGGACGTTCTGAAGCGAATGTAAATGTATTATTATCAAGATTTTCCTGTATTTTGCAACAGGAAACGTATTTTTATATTTGACTTATATCCATTTCTATTTTATGAGCTGATGGAAATTATTCGGGATTTTTCAACTGTTGAAAAACTATGAAATATATACACACACACGTACATATACTGATCCATACTATTTTTTTATATTATATTATATTAAAACAATATATGAACAAATAAAAAGAAAATAGAACAAATAAATTTATTACAAATATTTGTAAGTAATATTTTAAATAAATAAATATATTTAAATAATATATAATGTGTGTATATATATATTTCATTAAAAATTTATATTTTTATTATAAAATTATATAATATATATATATATATTTAATAAACTATAAGGTTTCTCTCTCTCTCTCTCTCTCTCTCTCTCTCTCTCTCATACTATGTTATTGCAAGTTAATAAGACTTTGACTTAGATAAAAGTTCACGATAAGATAAAAAGAAATATTGAATATATAGTAAAATTTCGAAACGAGCACGCTAATCATAATAACTTTTTGTCAATAAACTTTGAGGATATCGTCACTTTCATTGAATAGGTATTCTCATTAAAAACATAAATAAAGAAGGATATATACATAATTATTCATTGTTCATTTATTTGACTCCGCGTCGTTTCGTTCGTAAAGTAAACTTAACTAAACTCAATCTCTCAAGTTGTTATATACTTTCCGACATAAATAAGCACTTACGCTTATATCGTTATTACTTCGTGAAAAAATTTATGAAAAAAAAAATTACTTCCTTGACTACGGTGAATTATTATTTCAATTTTATTATTAATCAATAATTATTGATAATTAGTATTTATAAATTTAATTATTATTTTGAAGCAATAAGAACGAAGAAACATTTATGATTAATATTATAATACATTGAAAAGATGAAGATAATTTTATAAAAAGAGACACAGAGAAAGAGAGAGAGAGAGAGAGAGAGAGAAAGAGAGAGAGAAAAAAGAAAAGAAATTTGTTATACAATAACGCTTAGTCTAAACGTCCTAGGTTCTAATTCCAACTATATACAGTGCCCACAAGGAATTAGTTCGATGAAATTGATCACATAACGTAATTCATGGAATTTATCGAGCTATGACCCGGTACACGATATAATGATTTAGAAAATTGCTACGTCATGATTCAAAGTACGAGAGACTCTTTCGTCAACACGCCATTTAGTTAATTTAATCTATCGTTCGTGCATTTTTATCATAAACTCTAAAAGAAATTACGAAATTTGTAAGGGCATACGATAACAATGTGTTTAAATTTCATAATGATATTCCTTTTTTTTTTCCTCCTTTTTTTTCTTTTATTATTATGAATTATCACGTAATCTAAAATTGATCTCTCTTCATTCTCGTTAATTTCTAATTTTCGTTTGATTTGTAAATATCGAACATTTATATATATTTTTTCAAGTAATATATAAAGTGATTTATATCAATATATTTTTGAAGTTTTGATAGTCGGAAAGAAATTTTTTTAACGAAATTTCCAAATAATATATATATATATATATAAGTAATACATATAATAGTAATATAGTAAACACATATATATATAACTAATATATAATAATATATATAATAATATATACTAATATATAATAATCAAATTAATACATATATTATATCTTTAATCGATCAAAGATACCTTTAATCGATATTCATCTCGATTGCAAGACACAGTTACATTTCCAGTAGCTTTTTTGGTGTCAAACAAAAATGGCAACGCAATTGTAAGTAACTTTCTTCCTCTTCTTCATTCCACTCGCGTTCGAGATCGCGAGGACATCGACGCAAGGATCGTCTCTCTTCTTTTTTTTATCTTTTTCGTTTCTTTCTTTTTTTTTTTTTTTGAAGATTGAAGTGAGGTCGAAGGAGGACGACGAGGGGGAGTAGGGTGGAGGGAATTGATACTGCTTCAGAGAAACTCATAAAAAAGAAACGTCGGTATAAAAGCGGTAGACATTAAACCGATCGTTCAACGTCGTTTGAACGTTGAAAACTCTCACGGATTTCCATGTAACGACGATTTGGCGAGTTCTTCGCACGAGTTTCAAAATTACACTCGACGAGCTCGAGAAATCCTCGGAATTTAATGTGTTCTACGTATGTATTACATCTTACTCGAAAACTAGGTCTTTCTAGTTATGTGTGTGTATACATAAACACACATACACTTAGTTACATATGTATATGTATGTTCATATATTGTAAGTAATGTAATACATACTTGTATGTATATATGTATGTATGTATGAGTTTGTGTACGTGTTTATAGATGAATAAGTGAATTGTCACTAAAAGATTTACTTTACTCGCTTTGTTCGCGTCAAAAATTTCTCTTGGAAACTGCAATCCTTTTATCGACGATTTAACATCGTATCCGGCTTGATGTCGCAGGATAAATAATATTGAAAATATTCCAAAACGAGATATTGATAATTAAACGTAATCGTTATACTATCGGCTTTACCCTACTGACTCAGAAATGAAAATTTGTATTGTATTAATAATTGATATTATGTTAATAGACCTGGATATCTCGTTTGTTCATAATTATAAAAGGAAAAAAAAAGAGAAAATATATTATATATATTATATATATATAATAATTAATAAATTTTTAATAATGTGTAAATTAATCTTTCTCATTGAACATTCTTATAGTTTTTTTTTTTTTCATTCAGTATTTTTATCTATTATCTTTTCTTTCTTTCTTTCTCGTTTATTTTTTTTTTAATCCACGTCATACTTTCATCAGTATATTTTTCCTGTGTTATGTTTATACGCGATAAGAAGTATGAACATGAAAATATAGTTGCATGAAAAATTCACTCTAACTTTTCGTATATCCACTTATTTTTTAAATATACATAACAAATTTTCTCTGAATAATTTATTTTCTGTCAAATCTACGGTCTAGATAGGTCATTTTCTAACGACGCACATAAGCAAGTAGTTTTCTCATTTAAGAAACATACCAAATATCACGTTAGAAATAATACAAGTATAAAAATTCGTTCTAAATTCTTTCTCCTTCGTTTTACTTTTTCCTCTTTTATACTCATTTCAGAAAAATATCAAATATTCTCCAACTAATTTATTTTTTGTTACATCTATGTCAGTTTCTAATGACATACTTTTCTCAATCCAAAAATATACGTTTTTAATGTACAGTTTTGTTTTAGTTTTTAACGCGCGCCCGTTGCAGCACGTAATACAGACACAAAAATTCATTAATTTCTTTTTTTCTTTTTTTCTTCTCGCACTCATTTCAAAAACATATAAAATTTTCTTTTAGGAAATTCGATTGAAAAAAAGAAAGAAAAATATAATAAATAAATAAATAAATAAATAAATAAATGAACAAACAAAACAAGAAGAAAAAGAAGAAAAATGCGAATTCCAAGTTTTCTCGTGGTAGAGAAAAAAAAAGAGAAAACAAAAAAGGAAAGAATAGAAAAAGGAGAAGAAAAGAAAAAAAAAAAAGGATATCTAAGAAAATACAATACATAAGAAATTATTAGAGGAGACATTAGTAAGAAGATTGCGTGAAAAATATAATTCTTTGACAGATCTTAAGGAGTTATAGATAACCATCGTGAAATAAATAATCAAATATCGTTTAAAAATTAGAAATTGACTAATCAATACGTTTCCTCGATATATAGTGCTTGCATCTCTCTGTCTCTCTCACTCACTCATTCACTCTCACTCTTGCTCATTCTCTCTCTCTCTCTCTCTCTCACTCATTCACTCTCACTCTTGCTCATTCTCTTTCTCTCTCTCACTTGCTCATTCACTCTCTCTCTCTCTCTCTCTCTCTCTCTCACTCGTTCATTTGCTCTCTCTTTCGCTCACTCGTTCATTGTTCACACACACACACACACACACACACACACACACACACACACACACACACACACACACACACACACACACACACACACACACACACACACACACACACACACACACACACACACACACACACTTATTCGCCCATTCTCTCTCTCTCTCTCTCTCTCTCTCTCTCTCTCTCTCTCTCTCTCTCTCTCTCATTCCCTCTCTCACTTGTACTTTTTGCTTTTACCTAACGGCAATAATACGAATTACGTTACAACGCGTACGATTATATCCTCTTTCAATTTATTTACTAGAGAAACATCGGCTATTTCACACGTTGGAATTCCCACGAATTCAACCATAATGTTCCATTGGTACGCATTTGTTTTATCACAGTTATCATGATTCTAACGAAGTGACAGAGTACTTATACAATTATCAATGAAAAGATTTTAATCGATTTTAGTTTTGCTTAGTCTTAAACGTTTTCATTATTAATCATCTTAGATAATCAGACGAATTTTCTACGAAAATTTATTGATTTCTTTCTCTTCTCTCTCCCA
Organism: Vespula vulgaris; assembly: GCF_905475345.1. Lineage (NCBI taxonomy): Eukaryota > Metazoa > Arthropoda > Insecta > Hymenoptera > Vespidae > Vespula > Vespula vulgaris. The sequence continues at coordinate 3,126,158 of NC_066603.1, read as the reverse complement.
ACCTACATTCTCTCTTTTATTCGTTTCTTCATGTTTCTTTTTATAATATCTATATTAATACCGTAAGATAAGATTTTTATTGCATAACATTTTTATTTCATAACGTTATTTATAATGCGCGTTATCGACATTTTTTTTTTTATTTCTTTCTTTCTTTCTTTCTTTCCTGTTTTATAATAATTCTATATTATTATATTACACCATTACATATATACATACATATATATGTTACATAAGTATTTCAAAATCCAAAATATACAAAAAAAAAAAAAAATAATGCATGTATATATAAATACGAATAACAAGACTAACTCTAAATATGAAATGCAATTAATGAATTAATTAAAATAATTAAACGATAATACAAAATAAACTGTTTCGTAATATATAATCATTATGATATACGTCAAATATATTCGAGAGTATCAAAATCAAAGTACAAATATAACTCAAAGAAAATTAGAAGTAACGATTATAAATAAGTGGTAAAAAATAATCTCCAAAAAAAAAAACTAGATAGCCCGATAGTTTTGATCTAAGATCCATGATAATAGTAACGTGTAAAAGAGGCATACGCGTGGAAATTGCCATAAGCGGATACGATGGTAAAAGCACTTTGTACCCGTTATCGTTCGAATACCGCGGATATCTACTTTGTGTTCCATGGGTCGCGTCTGATCCATTATTCAAAATGGAGGAGGAAGAGGAGGAGGAGGAGGAAGAAGAAGATGAGGAGAAGGAGAAGAAGAAGGGGAAGAAGAGGACCGTCGGGGCTAGTCGACAAATGAGATTGGTGGCATTTGAAGAGGTTCAAATATTAGCCCAGAACTATTCATCTTCTTCTTCTTCTTCTTTTGGTTCTTCTTTTGGTTCTTCTTCTGGTTCTTCTTCTGGTTCTTTTTCTTATACTCAAGAGTCTTTCAATCATTGACGCATCTATTCACACGACTATACTGAAATCTTTCTGAATCTATATAAAAGCGTATCGAGATTTTCATATCTAGGGATAAAAATGAATATTTTGTGAAAGGAGTATTTTCTCGATGATCAATCGATAATTCGAACTGTTGTATGTGTTCGAAAACAAAATTTTTTTATTGTTTCATATTTACTCAGCTATATTTGTAAATGTATATATATGTGTGTATATATATATTTTTATTTATGTAATAATGGTGTAATATAATAATATAGAGTTATTATTTTATTATAGTTTTTGATTATAATGTACATACATACATACATACATACATACATACATATATATATATATATATATATATATATATATATTCAAAATAATATAATAGAAAATAATTTCTCTTCTATGAATTAAAAAATAAATGAAAAAACTAAAAAATGTATATACATATAATATAATATAATCATATTATATGTTATATTATTATTATTATTAATATTCTCTGATCTATATATAATTTATAAATTAGTTTTTTTACTTTCTTCTATTTTCCTATCCGTAAGAACAAAAAAAAAACAGAAAAACAAATAAATTATCTGAAATAAAGATCGATAAAAAGCATTAATAGAGAACGCTAAAAGATAATCATGCAAACGTGTCTACCATAAGAAAATTCCAATCCTATGGTATGTCGAGATTTTCCTTTACAGGCATAGAGAATGATTCCTTAACGAACGTATTGATCATAGACAGTAATTAACCGTCTATACACAAGTTAACAGTAATTCCCTGACCCATATTACGAATAGTTCGTCTGATCGTTTCTCTTCTATCAACAATAACCAAAAACCAAAAAGAAAAGCGAAAAAAAAGAAAAGAAAAGAAAAAAAAATCTTTCACCGACAAATTATTACATTAAATTATAAAACTATTAACAGATTAATTTCTTACCCTCTAAATAAAAAAAAAAAAAAAAAAAGAAAATAAAATAGAATTAAAAAAAAAAAAAAAAAAATTCGTAACAAAAATGAATTCCTCTCCCAAAAAGAAAAAAAAAAACAAGAAAAATAAAAGAACACAAAAAAAAAAGAATTTCGATCGAGTACTTGGAGTGTTTGAATGTATTGATTATTTTTACGTGTCACCCGTTATATGTTCGTAGTTGTTCGGCGGCACCGAGTTCGACGGATCAAAAGATCAATTTAAAGGCGGTCGCTCGGTATTGTACGTACATACGTCGTCACCAAAAACAATTTCGCCTTATTAAGTAGAGGCCGAGATCGTAAAGCTGACGACTTAACGAGCGACCAGCTTGTTTCTCATACGTATATATCTGTCTCCATATGTATTGTATTATTATGTATTACATATTGTATATTCTACAGACGATATTCTAACTCTTTCTAACAGACACGTTTCGACGTCTCAATTAATTAAAAATCATTCGAAACGAATTTTAAATATTTCCTTTGAATATTATATTTCTAAACATTTTTATTCAATCGAATTATATTTTATCGAGACATATGCATGAACATACCATTGCGTAATTTCTTTTTTCTTATTTTTATCTTTTTATTGTTATTGTTGTCGTTGTTGTCGTTGTTGTTGTTGTCGTTTTTTTCATTTATTGATTGTCAATCAATTGATCAATTAGATTGCAACTATTTATATGTTTTGATTTTGTTCTGTCTTTTATTTATTTATTTATTTATTTTATTTTTTATTTTAATGTTACGTGGTAACAATGTTCCGTCGATATTATTAGTATTACATTATATAGAAACGTTTATATTTTTATACGCAAATATAATTCAACGTTGAATCCATTCAGCAGATTCAGTTCAAAAGTAAAAAAAAAAAAAAAAAAAAAAAAAAAGGAGAAGAAAAATATTTCTTTAAAAAGAAAGATAATAAAAAGAAAAAAAATATATATAAGTGTCAAAACGTATATACACAAAATATAAATATATACACCTAACTACATCTACTTCGCGCTTTGATCGATAAAAAACTATTGGTGAATGATCTATGGATCGTAAATTTTAACGTTATTATTTTTTTCTTTTCTTTTCTTTTTCTTTTTCTTTTTCTTTCTCTCTCTCTCTCTCTCTTCTTTTTTTTTCTTTCCTCCTTCGTAGTTTCCATTTCGAATGTAACATAAATTTGTTGATACATTGGTGACAATAGAATCGTTGAAACTCGAAAGTGAGTATGCACGCTGCTGGACACAGGGCAAAGGTGAAAAGTGTTAACTTAGGCCAGATATATGAACGGAATTATTCTCGTCACTTTTCATTATAATTCCGTGTGATATACGGTACGTTTCAGAACTCACCGAGTAGGTACGTACGTATGACTTAATAAAAAACTTCGCTTTCCCACGGGAGAAGTCTCTTTCTCTTTCTTTTTCTCTCTTTCTCTCTCTTTCTCTCTCTCTCTCTATTAGATATATATACAAATACACACAAACATACACATGTACGTATGTACAGTAATAAATTACTAACTCGATGGAAAGAAGAATTCAAAGAAAAACTTAATGAAAATTTGTTTAGTTAATTCATGTCTCTTCCCACTCCCTATCTATCTCTTTCCATCTCCCCTTCCTTCCAAAAAAATAGAATTCATATTTGAAATTAGTTTTTTTTTTTTTCTTTCTTATAAATATATATAAAATCAATAATTAAATTGAATTTTTCGCCATAATATAATGGTATACATTATATTTTTGTCTCTTTTTCTTTTTAAACAAAATGTTTATATAAAAGAGAAGTAAATTAAAAAACATACTTGACATGTATTATGCTAGATATAAGAAAATAAAAAATATATATAATTACTACTGTAATACAGTATTAATATTATATAATACTATATAATACTTATAATAATAGTATTATTATACTAAAACTTATTATACCTATACTAATACTTTCTAGAGTATGTACTATTAGTTATAATAGTATCAGTACTATATCATACAGTATTTGTATACATATACTAATAAGTAATATAAAAAATAAAATACTATATATTAATATTTATATAACATTAATATTGTATATACAAATATAAAATATTGATTTCATTACTATACATACCTACATACATACATACATACATATATATATATAAATTATTTATTAATAAATTTAATAGCAACTTATTAGTCATATTAATATCTTTTTTTTTTGCTTTTTCCCATGTCACATGTAATTGATACAAGACGGGTTAATAAGGGCGAATGTGTAGATATCCAATCGACACAGTTTGCTTTTGTAAACGAACATGAGGATGCAATATATAAAACGCGTTCTCAAAAGATACACACGATAACGGATACGTCCCAGATTACGAACATTGCGTAACATATATATTCCAAGGGTTTTTCGACGAAGAAAGAAGACACGAGCTGTCCTTCTCTCGTTTATCTGCTATACGAACAAACAACGCCATGTTACAACAATGTAAATTGCTTGGATCAAGATAGACAAACTGGTTGACTGACTGACTGACTGACTGACTGACTAAATGACTGACTGACTGAATGACAGACTGACAGAGACAGAAATTGATTCCTGTCCTTCAATTGAGGCTTACTATATTAAATACACACACACACATACATACATACATATACATACATGCATACATATATACACACGTACATATATACAAATATACATATGTATAGATATAATATATATATATATATATATATATATATATATATATATATATATGAGAATGTGTACGTTTATATGTGTGAATGTGTTTGTATTACATCATTCCCAAAATGATTTTTTATGTTTCAAAACTCGTCGTAAACCTCGAAAAAGAAAAAACACGTACCACCATTGTTTTCACTCAAAATTAGGCACTTAATATCAGCTAGGAAAAAAACATAGTGTTTACTTAGAAAGTGGAACGAAAGATTCACGTTTTTGAAATCTACCTGCTCAACATGTTCGTTGTATTCTTTGTTCTTCTTTTTTCCCTTTTTTCTTTTTCATTCTTTAAGCTTCAGATTGAAATAAAATTTTAACGACTCAATCTCAATTTCTTTGAGATATTTTTGAAAGATATTGTTTTCTATTTATATATATATATATGTATATATATATAAACATTTTATACACACACACACGCGCACAAAATAGTTTCCATTAGAGATTCGATATTAGACGATAGACGATAAATCTAAAAACGATTAATCGTATCTCTTATAAATAATTCCATAGAATTGGATTTCAAAAGAAAACCAGAGAGCTTTTCGAATAAAAACCACAAACGATCTATGTACTTCAAGTAAATCGGATAGTAAATGATTCGTTACGATAGAAATATTTCAAATTACGAAACTAACTCGCGTTAGTAGTGTTGCAATCTATTACATAAGATCGATAATGAGTATACCAGTATTTTGTCGAAAATTTCTAGTTCAGTGAAATTACTATTCACGCGAAATTACTAAATGCCATTCCATCAAAATTTCTCATATGGTAATCGATACGTCGATTAAAAGAAATTAGAAATCGTTTGAATATCGTGAAAACACTAATGAACGATCCTACGGATCAAAAGATAACCCGATAATTATCAAAATGGCCTAACACGTACATACATCAAAAGATATAATGCTAAATAAAAATCCTCTAGATTATTTCGTTTGTAACATTGATCATCTAATCATTCATTTTATCATATTATCATATATATATATATATATATATATATATATATATATATATTATCATATATAAAAAAAAATTGACTCCATCGGTAAAGTAGTAATCTTCCTATTAAACTCCTATAAAAATCAATAAACGAATAACATTTTATGCCAGTTAAAAAAAAATAAAAAAGAAAAAATAAATAATTATCCAGTTGAAGTAGTACGATGTTTCTTCTATCAAAGTAGCCTAATAGAACAAATCATAGTCGTTCGGTCTTTTACAAGAGCAACTTGAACTACGATAATTAATATCTATTTATATCTTTCGATCTTAATTGTTGATTTACTGACATTGCAACGTCAAATGAAGAAGTTCGTCTTCGAATACTATTATCTCCAAATTCTATCTTGTACGTGTCAATTATGTATAAATATATATATATATATATATATATTTGTTTTTCTTAAATTTACTTAATAAAAAAATAAAAAAATATAATCGAACACGAAAATCTCTTTTCTGTGAAAGAAATTCAAAATTTTATAATGAGAAAGATGCATAATATGCATCTTAAAAAAATATTTATTTAATAGTAATTAAGGATTCATTCATAATTAATATATATATATATATATATATATATATATATAAAATATATATATAAAATATATTGTTATACTCTACGATGCGTTTGATTTTTTTATATCACTTTGTAAATATTTTTATCGAGCGAGTATTTGATTGTATCCAATATTGCAACGAATCAAAATCAAATTCAATTGGTTTCTTTTTTTCCTTTCTTTCTTTCTTTTTTTTTTTTTTATTTTTATAAACATGATCGCATCTACAATATTGCGATACGTCGTTAAAATCTAACACTCTATTGCTATTCAATTTGTCAGTTCAGAAAATACTGAAATTCAAATTCTGACATTGGCGTGCGAAAGAATAATGTTATTAAATTATGCAAAAAAAAAAAAAAAGAAAGGAAGAAAAGGAAAAAAAAATCACACGGCCTGACACGTGTAACAATAAAACTAATATGATTCAGATTTTTTGAGAAGTTTTTTCGCTTATACCTTATGACAATAAATTATCAAAAATACCACCAAAAAAAAAAAGAGGGAGATCTAGCCATCGATAATATCGAAACATTAAATTCGATAAACAATTGATTCAATTTTTAATTGAAAAAATTTATAAGATGGAAAATTGAGAGACAATATATACATACATACATACATACATACATACATATATATATATATATATATATATATATAAAGTACATATAATAATATACATATTATAAAATTATACATATTATATATATTATAAGATTGTATATATTATACATATTAATAATATATAATATATATATGTTATAAGATATATATATATATAAACACACGATTTCTTAAATATGAAAAATATTTATATAATATCCCTAAACATCTATATCAATATTATATATAATATCCTTACCTCCGAATTACTGGTAGCTACGCTAGAGAGTCCAGGAGACATTGCACCAGTAGTAGGATCAGGACTAGCAGAGACCGGATTACCATGAGACAAAAGTCCCGGTGCACGTGGATACGAAGCTAGATGAGGATGCTGCGGTTTCTGATGATGAACCGTCGGTCCTGGTGGTGCACTGTGCACCACCATTGGTAGAACCGGTGCTGGTGGAACTGGTGCCGATGTTGCTGCTGCTGACGGTATTCCTCCAACATCCACCGGTGTTCCACCAGTACTACTATCGTTACCAGCACTACCAAGTACGGCATTTACTCCAGTACCACAATCAACTCCGCGAAAAGACTCTTGAAGGTATTGTCTCACTTGATTCTTCTGTTTCTGTACGACGTGATATCTCGTAGGATTCTCTAACAACGTACGCACCTGAAAATCGATTAATATAGTCAGTATCTGTCCTTTTAATTTTTGTTTCTTTATTGAAGTCGTTTTAATGTATATTTTTAATCGGATTTATGTGAATATATGTTTTAAAATTGCTCAATATTTTCATCAGAAATTGTTCTCTTCGTTTTCTATATAAAATTCATTTTAGTGTAATGCTATTATATAAATTTTATGAAGAACTGTTATATATATATATATATATATATATATATATATATATATATTACGAATTGATTAATAACTTTCTTGGGATGTTTTTTTTTTATAAATATTGAACTGTTTCGTTAAATAATGTTTATGTGTGTAATATGAATGTATATCACAGAAAAATATTAATCACATTTAGAGTTTCATTTACAATTTATATATGTATATATATAAATTTTGGATAATATATATAATATAATATTGATAATATATATAATAAATTATACACCAAAGGGAAACATTTAAATTCAATAAGTTGAAATTTAAAAATGTTAGAAAAATATTCTTGTATATTCAGATCCTTTAATAGTAATATCAGAGAGTTGAGGGCAATAACTCGATTAAAGAGTAAAAAATAAAAAGAATTATTATCGAAACGAACGATAATCTCGAAAATCGATATTTATTCGATCGTCTTTTATCGTCTGCTTAAAACTATCTCGTGACATCAACTTTAATGTATTTTTACTCTCTGCTTATGCATCTTATCTCTCACGATACGATGTATTTATATTTATGTAGTGTATTGTATCGTTGTCTTAAGAAAATAAAATATAATAATAATAATGATGATGATGATGATGATGATGATGATGATGATGATGATAAGGAATTACGAAAAAAAAAATAAACAAGTAAAAGACGATTCTATTTCTCATACTTTGTATCTGTTATTCTCTTAATTCATTTTATAAATTAAAAAAGAAAGTACGACCAATAATTTCTATTTCTACAATTATCTATAGTTATTTAATATTGTATATAACATATCAAAAATATAAAATATGAAATATATTTAACAAAAGAAAAAAAAAAAAAGAAATAATAATTTTTATACAAGATATCCTAATCGTTATTTCGAAAATTATCGAAAAAACCAATTGTTCGTATAACGTTATATAATGTCTCTTAAATAATATCAATTAAATATCAATTTTTATTTCGTGCCGTTTGTTGTGTAATCCGAAAAAAAGCGAATTTTATGAGATATATCGATATTTCTTTTTCAATATAATTATAATAAATATAAATAAAATAAGAAGATAATATTTATATAAAATATCGCAATAATTACTTCTATGATTATAAAATCAAAAAAAAAAAGAATTATCTAACATTATGTAACATATATTTAAAATAACATCAATGAAATATCAATTTTTATACTTCGCGTCATTTCGATAGAATTTCCTAAAATAATATCCTCGTAATTAAAAAAAAAAAATAAAATAAGATAAAATTATTACAGAATATTATATCTCAGAAAATTTGTCTATTTGGTTTTTTATTATAATACTAATGTAACAAAAGAAACGAAAAAAAAACAGAAAAAAAAGAACGAACGAACGAACGAACGAATAAAGATAATACAAGAAAAAAGAAAAAAAAGGAGAGAAAAAAAAGGAAGAAAAAGGAGAGAAGTATCGAAGATAAGCAATTCCTTTATTTTAACGTTAAGACCATTGCGAGCTGGCTTTTGATGTTGGGCGACGATGCGATTATACAATGCATCCAGATAACATCGATGGAACTAGTAACTGGCATAACAGTATCGCACGATTGTCAATATAACCGTATGCCGGTTGTGCAAACGACATCGTCGTTCGAACGCACACAAATACATATACATACAGAGAATATCTATGTCCATGAATGTTATGCAAACCGTTCGCTTTCGAATATCGCTGGGGGAAAAAAAAAGAAAAAAAAAAAAAAGAAAAAAAAGAAACTTGAAACAATCGAAACTATTCAAAATCTACATACACGTAAATTGGTAACAACGATCGCCATCTTTTATTATAATATACGAAATATTAATAATAATTATTTCAAGCAATCGATTCTTTTTTTAATTTCTTCTTTCTGTTTTTTTTTTTCAAATTCTTCTTACTTATTTATTTATTTAATAAACTTTAATAAATGATAGAATAATAAAAGTGCATTCTGCATGCACTTATTAGACTCGTAATCGATCGTTTATTAAGTCTATTTTTTTTATTTTTTATAATATTATTTTATGCTGTATGTTTTAATAAATTAGAAAAGTTCTGTTTGTATCGATACGTATATTAAATCAGTTTAAATGTTAAGAAGATTAATTTGATATCTTTCGAGGGAAAGAAATGAAAAAAAAATTGAAAGAAAAAACGAAACGATAAATTGATTGGAAATAATAGGAAATGATTGATTCGAATGAAACTTACTTGTAAAACTTGCGGTGGTACATCGACGCCAATGGTCGACAAAGGCGTAGGAGGTACAGGTCTGGGATGTGCAGCTGCTGGTCTCTGTTGTTGCAAGCTTTGTCGAAACTCAGCTTCTCGTCTCTCTTGTTCCTGCAGCTGCTCTCGCATCAGCTGCAGTTTCAATTGCGTTCGCGAAGTCGGTGTCGCGGTTTTGAATGTCGGTGGACTGAAAGAATAAAAAAAAATATATATATATATATATATGAATCAACAAAATATCAATAATCAACAAAATAATAATAATAATAATAATTTAATATATGACGTCGAAATAAAAAAATGAACTAAGTAAAAGTAAACAGACTTTTCTAAACTATAATATATATTATTTATTTACGATATACTAATTATACCGATATATATGTATGTATGTATGTATGTAAACTACTGTAATATAATAGCGAATAATACAAAAAAAAAGAATTGATTAAATAATTAATTAATTAAAAAGGGAAAAATGCAGAATGAAAAAAGAAAAAAGAAGAAGAGAAAAAAAAAGAAAAAGGAAGATGCAAGAAAAAATTCATCTGCAAACTATAAAGTATCTTCAAAATATTTGATTACAGATTTATGTCTATCTTATCAGAATCATGTAAATTAGGTCGAACGTGAGATAAACACGAAGAAAATTCAAAACATACGAAAACTGTAATTTAATCATTACGACGGTACAACTAATTAAGCAACAACTAATTATCAAGAAAATAACCAATTAATTATATATACGATTGGATGTCGATAAAACTCATTTTTATTTCAAATAAATTCACGAAGATACCTCGCTTGATAATAATTACTTATTAACCCACCCAGTATATTCCTAGATAGGTATATCACAAATACAATATCATTAAAAGTCAATTAGAATTTCAGCACGTCGAATAAGTTAATAAATAAGTAAGTAGTAAGTAATATGTCCTCGGTTGATCACTTTTGGTCGGTAAAGTAGAGACCGTTCAATCGAAATGAACTCTAAATCTGAAAGACATTCCCAATTTGGGAACATGGCCAAATTGTGGCCATAAGAAAACCAAAATAGAGAGATTGTGCAATTTGGACAGAGTTTTGCTTTCCGTTTCTCGAGACGCTTCTATCTCTATCTCTATCTCTTTCTCTTTTTCTCTCACTATCTTTATCTCTATTTCCTTCTCTCTCTCTCTCTCTCTCTCTCTCTCTCTCTCTCTCTCTCTCTCTCTCTCTTTCTCTTTCTCTCTCTCTTTCTCTTACACATCATAAAAAATATGGATCGAGATTTGACCGAGCTTTAAAATGTTCTTATAGGTACACTTTCGTTTCATACATTTATCATTTAAATATATATATAAGAGAAAGAACAGAAAGAGAAAAAGATATATATATATATATATATATATATATATATATATATATATATATAGAGAGAGAGAGAGAGAGAGAGAAAGAGAGAGAAAGTTACATAAGTAAGATTCCACTTTGTGGAAGAGAGACGAAATCGTGCCTCGAATACACGCGTCGGGCCGCTCGATATGGATTATGCTAAGTACGATAAATAGTATATGCTAAGCGAGATAAGAGATAAATACGAGAAGTGTACGTCTCGTTTATTTAACGTGCGAGACGTCTCTCCTTTATCGTTACCCGGTTTACCTGCTCACACGGATTTCTGCTCGGCTAAACGTACGTTTTACCAGACCTATTCAACTTTTTGTTTTTCTTCTTTTGCTTTTGTTTTTTTGTTTTTGTTTTTTGCTTTTATCTTACTTGCTTCTTTTTTATTTTATTCTATCTTTTCTTTGTTCTCTTTCTTTCTGTTTTTTTTTGTCTTTTTCTTTTTTTTTTTTTTTTCGTTATTTTTGCTTCCTTCCACATGTACTCTCTCTCTTTCTCTATCTCTCTCTCTCTATCTCTCTTATTACAAAATACCTATATATTATATACATATAATACTTATTATTTTCTCAAGATAATTACATAATATAAATATACATATATATATATTCTTTTTTTCAATAAACATATATATATATATATATATATATATATTAATAAACGAACACACAAATCTTTCGAAGATAATTTCACTTCTGATAAATTACCAACTTATAGATCCATATTCAATTTACATAAATGATTATACTATTATTACACACGTACATGCATCTTATGAATATATATATATATATATATATATATATGCATACATGCATACATACATATATGCATACATACATATACAATCGAAACGATAGAAGATTAGATTCGCCTTTGGCTGAGGTTGCATCGTCACATGCATGAACACATAAGGCGATTGCTACGCCGTCTAATCACGAGCTAGAACAATGAGAAGACATTTGCATATATTCGTATCTAATGACTGACTTCGTTAAGGGCTCCTAATTTCAGTAGAACCGTATTTATGAGTTTCCCATCCTTTTCCCTTCGTATTTAATATTTCTATATCGTTTACGAACGATGATTCTACAAAAAGAATAATTTTTTTCTTTTTCTTTAATCGAAAAAAAAAATAGGAAGAAAAAGAAGAAGAAGAAGAAGAAGGAAAAGAAAAAGAAGGACAAAAAGAAAATTAAGAGATACAAAAAGAAAAAAAGGAAAGAAACCTAACGTAAAATACCTTGTAATAATTTTTCTATTTTATTTTTTCATTTCTTTTTTTTTCTTTTTTTTTTCATTTATCTATCCTCACGTTGATTCTTCTTTGAACAGATTTTGTGGTTGACTTTAACGATTGGGTAATAAATTTTACGATCTAATGGAGTTAATTGTGTTCGTTCGTCGTTAAAAAAAAAGTTATTATTTACTGTTGAGTAGGAATAAAAGTTAAAAAGAAAAAAAAAAAAGGAAAGAAGAAATAATAAAAAGGAAAAAATGAAATCAAGAAAGAACACACGAGAATTGAGTGAAATAGTTCAAAGTAAAGAGTATATTCTCTCTCTCTTTCTCTCTCTCTCTCTCTCTCTCTCTCTCTCTCTCTCTCTATTCTATCTCTATCTCTATCTCTATTTCATAATTTTTCTTTATTTAAGTAACGACACAACAAAGTAACACAGAGCTTCAACTAAACTCAAACCGAAAACGTTTCCATAATCCGATTGCAACTGTTGAACTAGCGATCTGAGTGAGTGAAAATTCCTGGAGAGTGGTGCTCCCAGCATTGTTGATTTTAACGGATTAGGTATGGTTCTAACGTCGGTTTAAAACGTAACACGATGAACTCGAATATTCTACGAATGCGCATAATCATCGACGTTCAAACAATTAACTCATCAAGAGAAATTCATATTTCGTTATTAGAATTAGAAAACGTGTCGCTATTGATAAAAGTTAAAAGAATTTAAACTGTAATAATAATAATTATTATAATGATATATATATTAATATAATGTTCATTAATTTCATGTTTAAATTGGGACCAGTTGATAAAAAGAAAATGATTAAACGCGTAACTTGCATCACTTATTAAAATTAAGTGGTTAACATTTTTATTTAAATTAAAATTATTATTATTATTATTAAGTGTTTTGAGAAGAAATAAAAATTTCGAAAAAGAGATGATGAGAATATTCTTACGTTTGAATTCGTTTAATCGATATAATTACTCCTTTCAATTTTGAGTCCGAGTAACAGCTGACTCACATTTTATACACGCACATACACATATATAAAAAAAACATAAAAGATTTTCATTACTTGCATATATCGACGAAACGGAAAACTCTGTGAAATAGCTGCGATAAATATAACATTCTTCCCCGTCTAATCAATTAACAATTATTATTACATTTGAAACATTTGTATTATAAAACCAATACGATTCAAAGATACTTCGTATCGTATTAAAAAGAAACACCCGGTATATTTCGATGTAGAATCATAATACCGAATTTAGTGCATGTATAAAGAACAACGTAGATCGCTTATGGCAGCTTCATGCAAATATATATCCTCTTCTCTAGCTCTTTCTTATCCTCCCTCTATCGCGAACGAGGATTTTCTACGAAGAGCAGATATTACACGATGTTGTGTCCCTCCTCTTTTCTTTCTCTTTCTCTCTCTCTCTCTCTCTTTTTCTCTCTTTCATTCTTTCACTCACTCACTCACTCACTCACTCACTCACTCATTTTTTCCCTCTTTCTCTCATTAAGAGAGATAACGACGTTAATATCATTAGTTTTACAAAGAACAATTCCTCTATTTCCTATTTGGTATATTTTTATATCTTCAGTTAATAGATAATGGTATAATGTAGATAATTAATAATAGATACTGTAAAATAATTATTTGTATGTATTATTATAATATTGTAATATTTATAATATACATATATTATTATGTTATTTATTATTATTATATTGTGTTATTATATATTATTATTTATTATTAATATAATAATATTATATATATATTTATTTATTGATATATGTATATAATAATATAACGATATTAATATCATTAGTTTTACGAAGAAACAACGTATTTTTTATTCAGCATATTTTTATAATTCAAATTAATAGATTATGATATAATGTAGAGAATTAATAATGAATAATATAAAATAATTATTCGTATGTATCATAATTTATGAATAATTTTATCGACTTAAATTTATTATACGATAACGATTATTATTTTATATTTATTAATTATATTCTATATCATTTTATGTATCATTATATGTTCTATTTTATATTATCGTTAATTGTTAACAAAAAAAAAAAAAAAAAGAATTGCAGAATAATAAAGCAGAATGTAATTTCAATATTTTAAAATTATTATCAATTGAAAGAAAATATTATTTTAACCCGGTGAAATAAATTTATCTTTATTGAAAATGTCAACTTACAATGAAAAAGAGATTTCGTCTATTGCACTAATATTAACGATATAAAAATATCGAATAATTTCTAATATCGTTACTTTAACGTTAGAGAAAATGAGAAAATAGATAGAAGGGGTGGGTAGAGGGTGGAGACTCTTACGATATTACTTTAGAACCTTACGAACACAAATTTCGAGTCGAGTAGAAAATATAAAAGATGAGATCTTATTATAATATATCCTATTAACATAATCTAAATAGATTAAGAATAGCTCTTTATAAAGTATCTTGATATCTAATGATATAATAACATTGTCAAACTAATTGCAAGTTAACGTTAACGAGCTAATCACTATCGGAAAAAAGAAAACAAAAAAAATATATATATATGAAATGAAGTATAATTACTAAAAGATTCATGATCATATAATTCCAATAATAATAATAATAATAATAATAATAATAATAATAATAATAATAATAATAATAATAACGATGATAATATCTAAAATTAATAATAATATTCTGATAACAGATCAATTGAAATAAGAGTTTCCAAAGAAACACTTTAATTAATTATAATAATATTAACATAATTTAAAGAGATTAACAAGCGCGAATAACAATTGATTTTCTAGAAAGACAAACGATTAACAAATTTGCATTAGAATAATAATATTATATATAAATATATATATATTATAATAATGAAATTAATAATAATATTCTAATCATCGAAATAAACTAATTCGATACGATAGTATATACACGAATAACGTATAACGAAACGTCAATTACAACATGACATATCTAATTTCCAAATAAAAGCCTTAACAATTAAACAATAATCATTATATCAACGATTCGACCGATATAAAAGAAAATAAACGAATAAATGAACAAACGAATGAACGAACGAACCAACCAACCAACCAAATCAAAAGAGAAAGAGAAAGAAAGAACAAAAAGCAAAAAAATTTCTTGTCCACTGTCGCATACGTACACATGTCGTTAACATAACGTCTAAACCATAATGAGTTTAGTCGGTAGTAGAAAATGTTAAAAATTTGAGTCGAGTGGTACCAGCGTGTAAGTACACTTTGAGAGAAACGAAAACGAAACGCAAACGAAAACGAAAACGAAAACGAAAAGGAGAAAAGAAACAAAAAAGAAAAACCAAAATGAAAATCGTCGTCGTCGTCATCGTCGTCGTCGTATGTTATATGCTCGTCGGTAAATCTCGTCGACGTTGATTTCTCTCGAGCATGGAAAACGTATGTTAAATCCAAGACACTCGATTAATATTCGCGCTAACGAATCCTATCGTTTAAATGTGTGAGAGTTAGGCCGAGTGTTGGTCCATTACAACCACCCCCATTTTCAGCTTCATCCCCCACCCTCACCCTCGTCTCCATCATCATCATCATCAGTACCTACACCTACGACTGTACCAACACATAAACTTAAACGTACAGTAGGCTTACACGTACATCTGTTAGCACGGTTACTATTAGCACCCCTAGCAATGTTAAACACAAGCATATCTCATCAGCCGGTGTAGCCAGCTTTTACCACATTTTCCATTTCTTCATTACAAATTTAGAACGTTAATTTCGATTACGTCTGCGAATTGATCATAAAGGTCGGTCTACACGAAGAGAGTAGACCGTGTTAACCCAGCCAAGCCGATTTTAATTAGAGACCAAAAGGTGATTAAGGCGAACAAGCGATACAGAAGTAACCCCCCCACTATTTCTGCTAAGTGCAATCCTAACGTAGTTAACGTACGTAGGTACGTAGGTAGAAGACTTTAGAGAGAAAGAGACAGAGAGGGAGGGGGGGAGAGAGAGAGAGAGAGAGAGAGAGACAAAAAGGGAGAGAGAGAGAAAGAGAGCTCGCGAACGTACTTACTCGTACGGTTTTTGTAAATTTAATAAGAAAATAAAAGAAAAAAAAAGAGAAAGGAAATTAGACCAAGTAGAAAAGAATATATTTTCAATTGGAATTATATATATGTGTGTGTGTGTGTATATATATAGATTTATTGTATGTAGGTATGTATACATTTATATATGTATTTATTGTACGTACGTATGTATATATTTATTTATTTATTTATTTATGTATATATAAAGATATATATTGTGTGTGTGTGTGTGTGTGTGTATTTATATATGTATGTACATATGTTAACACACAGGTGATCATACAAATTAAGAGCCGATTGAATATCTCGTTTGTTAGTAAAAATAGAACGAAAAAAAAAATAAAAATAAAAAGAAATTATATTAAAAAAAATCCTTGGCGATTTCACTCGTCAAATATTTTGATATTTAAAAATGAAACAAAATCCGACCTCTCGATTAAACCAGAAATATAATGATTTTGTTACTTTTTCTTATGGATATTTTTCTTATCCATATTTTTTGTTTAATTCATTCAATATTTCGATCGACTGTCTTGAAATAATTATTAAACAAGTATGATCCTTGCTAAAGTTGATAATTGATACACATGCACACAACGTATTACATACATGTGCAAGAGATCCTATACATGAAAGATAAAAATAAGAAAAGAGAAACAAGGAAGAAAGAATAGAAAAAAGTTTATAAAAAGAAATCTTCGTACGATTTATCTTTACATACATATAAATAAATATATACATACATGCATGCATACATACATATATACATACATACATAATACATATGTAATGGATCGTAGATGAAAGGTGAAAAGGAACGGAAAAATCAGTTGGTTCTTGCAACCCAAAGAATAGGAAAATCCTCGTATTCGTATTTCTCTGAACTCTTCCTAAGGGAAAATTCAGAAATGTAAACGCGTAAGTTACGTGTAAGTTACGAAAAATAGACATAGAAAGAGCAAGAGCGAGAACATGAGAGTGAGCGTGAGCAAGAGTGAGAAAGAGAGATATAGAAAAAGATAGAGATAGAGAGAGATAGAGAGAGATGGATAGATAGATAGAGAGAGAGAAAGAGAGAGAGAGAATTCAAAAAGTTTCGAAGATATCCGTCGACGAAACTTCGACGTTGGCGGGTCATGAGGGCTGAGTTTCACAAGATTTTGCATAGCGAAGGTAAAAACGAAGCGCGACGAAAAACTTTTCGAAGAAGAAACGTTCCTTCGAACGGAGCAAGAACGCTTTACGATCTATTCATACTTCTCTACATAGTAACTCTCAACGATGTTTCATGACTACGAGTGAGTGAATCAAAATGTGTGTGTGTGTGTGTGTGTATGTGTGTGTACGTGTGAGGGGAGGGAGATACTCGAATTTTATCTAAACTTTTCTCTTCGAATCGTACGATCGATGAAAATGATAATACTGTTCAGTATAATATTATAAAAGGAGATAAAAATGATATCTTTAACGTAAATTTCTTTCTCTTTTTTTTTCTTTTTTTTTTCTTTTTTTTTTTTTTTTTGACGTTGATATACCTTGTAAAAATTAAATAGTACGTAAAGTAATACGAAACGTATAAATTAAATGGTACGATTAAGAGAGAGAGAGAGAGAGAGAGAGAGGGTGGGGGATGTACTTGAATTTTGATCTAAATTTTCTTCTTCGATTCGAACGATCGACGAAAATGATCGAAAGTGATTTTTATTAAATCACTTAATAATCTTCGAATTGTTAAATAATTTTTATGAGTATCGATTAATAAAAATTTGTTATAATTGTATTCAAATAATTTTCAACTTTATCAGACAAATATAATAATAATGATAATAGTAATAATAATAATGATGATAATAATAATAAACTTTAATTCAATAATCATTAATCGTTATTATATTAAACAATTTGGTATTCTTTCAAGAAAAACAAAAATAAAACCAGAACTGAATTATAGAAAAAGACAATGAAGTGAACAAATTTAGATCAATCGGTCAACGCGTGTAAAATGTAAATCGAAAAAAAAGAGAAAAGAGAAGAATAAAAAATTAAAAAAAAAAATACATAACGAAACGAAACGAAAAAAAAAAACATGTATAATGTATATAAAATAAAGGTCGAAAACGTTGAATAATCGATGATCGAAAGATGACGCACGTCGAATGAATTTCCTAGTCTGTTGCCAAAATTTCTCGTAGTTGTAATAGTTCATAGTATCAGTATCAGCATCAATACTAATAGAAAGTAATAATAATACAGTTACTACTACTATTACTACTATTGATAGTAATGTAGTAGTTCAATGTACAGTATCAGTATTTAGTATCGATACTAACAGAGGTTAATACTATTATTATTATTACTACTAGTACTGTTACTACTACTAGTAGTAACGGAATCAGATTCCTCTTAAACGGTTTGCATAATCCCTCTCTTTCTCGTACTAATTCTATCTCTTTCTCCAGTTACTCTCTCTCTCACCCTCTCTCCTTCTTCTCTTTCAGTTTCCATACTTTCCATGCTTCTCAACGAGATGAACGCGAAACGTTGCATAGCACGAAAAGCGTCTGCGACCGAGCGAAACGCCGGTGTCGCGTTAAATCGACTCTCGAGTCTATCTCTCGCGTCACGTACGAAACGAAACGAAACGAAACGAGACGAGAGGAGACGAGAAGAGGCGAGAGGAGACGAGAAGAGGCGAGAGGAGACGAGAAGAGGCGAGAGGAGACGAGAGGAAGCGAGAAGAGACGAGAAGAGACGAGAGGAGACGAGAAGAGACGAGAAGAGACGAGAGGAGACGAGAGGAGACGAGAGGAAACGAGAGGAGACGAGATGAGACGAGAAACGAAAGAAGGAATCTCCTGAGAGATACACGTGCAGCGTATTCACGTTTTCTATGTTAATAAAACGTCGAAAGTGATTTCTTCGAGAATTAATGAATAGAATCAGTAGTCGACCTCATCGTTCTCGTTTAATCTTAGTTTAGTTTTTAATTAAAAAAATTGTTAAGAAACATTGATCGGTTCGTATATATTGATAAAATGTCAAGGATGATATTTGGAAAATTTATGAATGTATTAATGAATTTAAAAAGGCGAACGAACGAAGCTAATTTCTCTGTGTTTAATTCGACTAAATTTTGTTTAGAAATTAGATAAGAATATATGCGATGATTTAAATGTAATTTGAATATAACTCATGTCGATGTTTACTATGTCGATAAAATGTCGAAAATGAGCTATTCGGAACGATATTTTCTTTGTTAATTCAATTCGTTTGTTTTAGTTTAGAAATTAGATAAGAAAATAAACGATGATTAGATATAATTTGAATATAATTTGTATTCATATTTCCTACGTTGATAAAATGTCAAAAATGATTACTTTGAGAATCGAATGAAGGATGATAAAAAGGTCCCTAATTTCGCTTAATTTCTTTAGATTATTTTTTAGAAATTAGCTAAGAAAAAATACGATAATTAAATATAATTTCAATATCACTTGTATTGTTCTTTCTATCTCGATAAAATGTCGAAAGTGATACTTGAAGAATTTAATGAATAAAACGAGGAGATTAAAAAAAAATAGAAAATGTTTTCGTTCGTGATACTTATCGTTGGTTAAATTAAAATTAGGAAATAGATAAATTTGATTTGTTTCAGAACTATATATATATATATATATATATATATATATATATATATATATATATATATATATAAAATCTTTATTTGTGTTTTTTACGTTGATAAAACGTCGAGAATGATATTTGAAGAATTAATGAATAAAATAAGGAGTTTAGAAAAGAATGACAAATGTTTTCGTTCGTTATTATATTTACCGTTGATTAAATTTTGATTAGAAAATAGATAAATTTGATTTGTTTTAGGACTATATATAAATCTGTGTTTGCTTTTTCTGTATTGATAAAATTTCAAATGAGATTCCTCTTGGTGAATGAATGGAAAAAAAAACGAACATAAAAAAAGCAAACGAATAAAAGAATTTCGAAATAAAAAGTAAAAAAAAAAAAAAGAAAGGAAAAAGAAACGCGTAAAATTATCCTGGATCGATTTTGTCTCGTTTTAGATTTTGTTTGTATGACAGATAAATTTAGTTTATTTTGTTTCGAAATAAAACGAGAATTATATGTAAGTTCGTATTGATGCGTTCTATATTTACGAAATGTCGCAAATTATTCATGAATGAATAAAATAATGAAATTTCGAAAGTCAAATGTCTAAAATTATCTTCGATCGTTTTTGTCTCGTTGAAATTTTGTTTGTATATACTAGATAAACTTGATTTATTTTCTATCAAAATAAAACGATGATTAAATATAATTTCCATTGACGTTCTCTATATTGACAAAATTTCGAAAGTTAATATTGGAAATTTAATGAATAAAAAAGAAAAAGGAAAAACAAATTTTTTAAACAGGATGTCGTTACGTTCTACTTCGTTGAAAAGTTTTCTTAAAAAATTACATGAATCCTCGTATTTTATTTCAAACAAAGCGAATTCTCTTTTTATTTTTCATTAATAATCCACACAAATTATTGATTCGATACAATTAAAAACAAGGAAGTAATAATAATAATAATAATATGAATTCCTTTTTTCTTCTAAAAAAAAAATATAATTCGACTATAATATCTTTAATCTTGAAGAATCAATAAAAAACAAAAGCGAGCATTATAAAAAATTTGTATTAAAAAAAAAAAGTTAAAAAACATCTTGCATATATTTAGATCGGAATTATTTACTTGAGAAAAACTTAAATTAATCTTTAAAACATTAAAATCTCTTGCAAATAATAAAAATAAAAAATATATATATATATACGATCTTGAAGAATAAGATGAAAATAGATTTCGTGATATCAAAACGATGATTTGGATTTGTCGTTAAATAAATTATTAAATCATCGCTCGAATAAAAATAATTTCTATAAAAGCGATACGAAATTAGAATTTGTTGAGAGATTGGTTTGCCTAACGTGTAGGCAACCCAGCTTACGTTCGAGAACGAACATTTGCGCCAGGTGAAAACGACAACGACAACGATAACGAAAGCAAAAGGAAAAAAGAAAACGAACCGACGATAAATTACATTTTAACGTTAACTTCTAATAATAAAATACGCATACGCGCACACACATATAAACGTTTTATACAATTTTTTAAATATAAATTCTATATAATTTTCATATGATTTTTATAAATCAAAAAAATATGTTTAATCAATTTATTAACGACGACGACGAAACCGACGTAAACAAAATGGAAGTGAACCGACGATAAATTGCGCTTTAACCTAAGAAAATATCTATCTTCTAAACATAAAATAATACTATACACACACACACACACATATAGATTTTATATAATTAATATTTTTTAATATATAAATTTCATATAATTTTCATATATCAAAGAATTTACCTAATAACCTTCGATCAATTTCTTATCTATTATTCAAAAATACTAAAGAGAAATAATCGAAAAAATAAATAAAAAAAAGTATATAAGAGAGGATATGAATAAAATAATAATAAATAAAAAAAAAAGAAAAGAAAGACATAAAAATGTTCGAAACACCTTTTTTATCTCGTTTCGCTTCTTTCTTCTTTTTCGTTTTCTTTTCCTTTTTCTTTTTTTATTATTTGTAAAAAGAAAATGAAACAAAAATCATACGAAACGTAAGGCATTCTTTCAATGATTCTTTGTTATATGAACGATAATTAAGGTCTCACCGAGTAAGTACTTATGTGTATCAACGCCGAAAATACACGAAAATTGAATTATGTGGAGCCACGTTACGCTACTTAACGCTGTTAGGTGCTCGGTACATTCGTGACACGCGCCATCGCTCATTATCCGTAATTACACCTTGGGCGCTTCTATCGTCTCTCAACTTCCCCACCATCTCCCTTTCCCCCACCACTACCATCACTACCACCACCTCCACTACCTACCACTTCCACCCCTTTCCGTTTCATGTAAACCACTAACTAGGTTATTCTACATATACGTGTGTGTGTGTGTAATATATATAAAATATATACACATATATATGTGTATATATATATATATATTATGTTATATATAATATATTAGGATGTTTACTACAAATGTATATACATGTATATTAGAACATATACTACTAATGTATTATACATGTATATTAGAATGTATACCGTTAATGGTATATACGTGTATATTACATTTGTATATTACGAATATACTAATGAATTTTTAATGAATTTGTAATCTTATTAGAATATCAAAATTATGAAATAATATATAAGGAATATATAAATAAGCAAATAAATAGTTCGTATGATAATTACCGTGTTAATACCAATGAGAGGAAATAAATAAATATATGAATATATAAAAAAGATAATAATATATAAAGATTGATTTCACGTGAAATAAAACGTGTTTAAGTGTATGATGCACATGAATATTGTCTTTTCATTCGGAAAATTGCGCAAGTGTTGTGCGAAATTCAGCTCGTAATTTTCAACACCTACGTACACAAGCACATATACGCACTATATATAAATATAAATATATATATATATATATATATATATATATATATATATATGTGCGCACACATATATGATGTAAAAGCGTATAGCCATTTATTGAACATGGCTATATATTGGCTATTGCATTGAACATATCTACGAATGAACGAACGAACGATCGATCGATCGAAACTATGATATCGATTCGAGTTATGCAAATAAAAGCATAAACTCGAAATGGAACGATAGTCGTTATTTTCGTATGACGTTAATGTTAATATTACTATCCCATAACCAAAACAGGAACAGTATTAGAGTTGCTAACATGTAAAAATTAGAAACAAGATACCGTGATTGCTATAAGTATTTAAATAAAAAATAAAAAAAAAACAGATTATATGAACAAACAATGAATCTTGAATATCATCCAGAATATTTTTAAATACATTATAAATTCTTTAATATTTGATTAATTAATATTTAATAATATTTTGCACGTCTTATAATCTTTCATAATTGTAATTTATAATTATTAACTTTTTTTGAGAATGAGAATATGGAAACATTATATAAATATTACGTACATATACATATGTGTAATTAAAAATTACAAATTAAAATTTAGAAAGATTATAAGATATAAAAATATATATATTTAATTATAAAACCTTATAAATAATGCATAATATTTTGACATAATAAAAAACGTTCACAAATTATAATATTCTAATATTAGAAACCTTGCAAATATTATAATCCTTTCAATAGAATAAAACTTGCAAAGAAAAAGAAAATATTCAGATATTTTGATATCAATCTATGAAACCATGCAAACTAATAATATTTTAATAATATATAAAAAAAATAATATACATATACAATAAAACAATATTAAAATATTCTAAATAATCCGACTTAAGATCTCGAAAGAAGATTCAGCAACAAATCTAACAGATTGAACAATACTAATAAAAAAGAAAAGAAAAAAAAATATGAAAACATTAAAAATAATTATAATAACAGATATAATTTCTTTGATAATTAATAGCCGATTAATCGAGAGAAATGACAATGTTACTATCATCGTGTTACGTCGAAAGTGAATTACAAATCAAACAGCGGGATCCTCGAATAGCATTGAATCGCGTTCGATGGTGAATCAGGTAGTATAATCGATAGTTGTCATCTCGTTGCTCTTGCTATCAAAGGCAACCGGTCTATCTCTCTGAGAGAAGACGTCTCTATCGATCAGAGTTGCACAGGATCCTTAACATAATCCCCATCCTGAGATTGTTACGATCAGTTCGAATCTGTCACTAACAGAAACCTGCTTTAGTCATGGTATATCTCTTGAGTCCCATACGAAACGACGAGAAGTCACTACTGTCACGATCGATTAACAAATTTTCCTTAAACATGCCAAGGACAACGACTATTAATCATAGTTTCCTATAAGTTTAACCTGTTAGTTATTTCTCAATATTTCGATTAAAATTCAATTTAATTTTCGATATAATAATTCTACCTGAGTTTCATAAATATGTTTATAAAAGAGAATATGCTTGCTTGAAAGAATTTAATAAAAAAAAAAGTCTGTTTGAAAGAATTTAATAAAAAAAAAGAAAGTCTGTTCTACGTATGAAACTTTGAAATTGAAAAAATGAAAGCACACGAAAAGTAACAAAGAGATAAAATTCGAGATATGGAATAATTGTAAAATTTGGTTTACAAGTAAAATTAAGTCTTCTTATTTTTGTATTGATTACAATTGCGATTTAATGATATTGTAGATAAGTATGTATGTATGTATGTATGTATGTATGTATGTATGTATGTATATATTAATTAATTAAGAAAATATTTTTTTTAATTATTTTCTATATTTGAATTTCTTAATTAATGCATACATTTGAATTTTTTAATTAACATATACGTTTAAAATAAAAATTTCGTAATTGATGCATAACATTAATTAAGATCTTCTTCCTTTTAATAAATTGATAAATATTAAAGAATTTCTTAACAGAAACGATTAATATTATTATTTTAATCGAAGAAAATGATTAGTATTAGACACTTTAGACACAACTATTCAGCAGAGACGTTTTACCACGTTTGACTTATGGACGACTGCCGGGTGTATGTGTAACTCGAGTACGTCAAAAGTGCATGTGCAGCAAGGACGTTTAAATTTGGACTCAATGTTTACTGCCGATGTAGAAAGAGAGAGAGAGAGAGAGAAAGAGAGAAAAGAGAGAGAGAGAGAGAGAGAGAGAGAGAGAGAGAGAGAGAAACTATGCGTACTACTAATGTACACCGGTTTAAAACAAACTCACAAATTAGTCTCATAGAAAACATATTCTAAGGTAAACAGTAGAATTTTATTAACCTAATCTTTCATTTTTAATATAATAAATCTTTATACATGTATGTAAATTATAAGCATGTATAAATAAATAAATAAATATATATATATATACACATGACTGTGTGAGTACGATATTGTTACTTATTTTATTTTCAATTTCGAAATATATTACTCGTTTACTTAATTTTTCTTTTTTATTTTATAATTTTAAGTAACAAGCATCATTGAGCATAATGTAAAAAAATATAATGAAATTATTATAATCAATTCGTAATTATTATTTTGATATTCAATTTGAATGTTACTTTCTTCTTCTTCTTTTTCTTATATAACAATTTGAAATAACAAAATCGCATTGGAAAAACTAATAAACTAAGTATGTAATTTATTCGTAAATATAATTGTTACTCTCATGTAATTATTTTTTATTTTTTTTTTTTATTAAATTCATATCGTTTATAGCGATTAGAATTAGACATTTTGTTTAATAATTATAAATACAACAAGTACATATATGACAATCGATTTATATTAAAGACAAATGTAATGTAACATTGCGTAACGAAATTTTTCTTTACCAATACTAATGTATTAGATATTGGTATTATGTCGTATTCAATAATCGCACGTTTAAACGTGCGACCTTGATTTAAATGTTTAATGCTTCTTGATAAAAAAATTAATTAAAAATATGCAAACAATTCGAGATAATATTTCCGTCTTCCTCTCTCTCTCTCCCCTCTCCTTCTGTTTCATTTCCTCTCTCTCTCTCTCTCTCTCTCTCTCTCTCTCTCTCTCTCTCTCTCTCTCTCTCTCTCTTTTTTCTCTCTCCACACGATTGGAATGTCGTTAACCATGATTCACTCTCGCCCTTGATAACTTCTCTTTTCTTCTATGGTATCGATCAAAGTTCTAGGAAAATTTCTCACATTCGTGACGTGTGTATATATGTATGTTATATATATACGTATGTATCTGTGTGTGTGTTTGTGTGTGTACACGTATGTATGTATGTATGTATGTATGTATGTATGTATGTATGTATGTATTTATTTATTTATTTATTTATTTATTTATATATTTATTTATATACGTATGTATATATGTATACGTAAGTATGTGAGATAATAAAACTTTTCCACTGCACTAACACATTAAAAGTTTCCTTCCAGAGTATTCTCCTGTTCTATCGTTAAAGTTTTGACCTAGTTCTATTTATCTATCTTCTATCCTTTTTCGTCTTTTTCCTTCCTCGTTTAATGGTAATTTCTAAACACCTCGATGTATGCATGTATCTGTTAGAGGTCGTCTAATCGTTTAATCAAAAATATCGGATAAAATTATCGAAGATACGTATCCTAACGCAGTTTTAATTTTTATTGTATATTATAATGTTCATTTATTTGTTTTATTTTATTTAAATGAAACAGAACGATTCGATTGAGAATGTACTTTATCTAATCACGATTTATAATGATAATTTAGAAATGTACAAATATTCCTACTGTTTCATTAATCAAGTTTTCCAATCAAATTTCCTATTACCTTAACAACATTTAATTCATCGCAAAGAGTCTTTAATTCCAATCTTGAGATGATATTTCTAATAAAATCCAGATTCTAAATAGAACGTAAAAATCTTCCTGATTGGAACGATCAAAGAAACTTTTGTTAATAAGCAAAAGAAAAAGAAAACAAGAAGAAAAAGAAAAGAACAAAAATCTCATTAAACTAAATTTCGAAAAAACTAAACCAGTCTCAAGAAAAAAACAAAATAATGGAGAACAACAAATAACAGAAAACTAATATTAGTTGTAATAGTAGTAACAATAGTAATAGTAATAGTAGTAATAGTAGTAATAGTAGTAGTAGTAGTAGTAGTAGTAGTTAATAATAGTAGTAGTAGTAGTAGTAGTAGTAGTAGTAGTAGTAGTAGTAGTAATAGTAATAGTAGTGTAGTAGTAACAGTAGCAATAATAGTAGTAATAGTAGCAGTAGTAATAATAGCAGTGTAGTAGTAAGAGTTAAAGTCTCTCTCTCTCTTTTTCTCTCACACAAACACACTCTCTCTTTCTCTCTCTCTCTCTCTCTCTCTCTCTCTCTCTCTCTCTCTCTCTCTCTGTCTGTGTCTCATAAGTCAAGTAAAACGAACATTAAAGGCTAATAGTAGGTGTTGGTTAGTCTCGATGAATTCAGTACCAGCCTTGCGGTCGAGTAACACGCATTGCTCTTGGCAGGGTAGCGATGTTGGCCGAGTGATTGTTCGATAATACGACGGGTGGTGGTGTCCTGTCGAAGATCGATGGGTCCATTTCTAAGATCATTCGTAGATCCTCGTCGATACCGATATGTACACGAACACTTTTCTCTTCTTCCGAAAGATTCTTTTGAAAGAAATCGAAGGTAGAATTTGTAAAAGAATTTCTAAACAACGGAGAAGAAGGAGAGGGTAACGAAGGTGGTGGTGGTGGTGGTGGTAATGGTAATGATAATGACGATGGTGGTGGTGGTGGTGGTGCTGGTATCGGTGTTGGTGCTGACGAAGGTGGAGGTGGAGGTGGTCCTCGTGTTGGTGGAGGTGCGGGTGGAGGTGGGGGAGGTGGTGGTGGTGGTGGTGGTGGAGGGGGTGGCAAGGATGGTGGCGGTGGTGTCGGAGACAAAGAAGATGGCCGTACGACAACGTCGTTTATTCGATCAAGTCGTGAAACGAGCTCCTCGAATTCGACGATCTGTCGCGCGGTTTCGAACGCGCCTTGCATGTCCTCCCCCCTCTTCTTCTTCTTCTTCTTCTTCTTTTTCTTCTTCTTTTTCTTCCTCCTCCTCCTCCTCCTCCTCCTTCTTCTTCTCCTCTTCCTCCTCCTCTTCTTCTATTTCTCGTCCTCCCTTCTCACCAATCCAAGGCCGCTTCGTGCTTCCCTATAAGAAAACGAAGGTCGAAACGACGTCGATCGGACGGCTCGACGAGGCGTCGCGACGCTACTAAAAATCAACCACGGCCGGCAACGTCTTTTGACTTTCGGCCCAGTGCGTATCGTCGCACATTGGTACACATCATTTCTGTTTTCTTGCCAAGATTTTCATCTCGCCACCTCGGCTCTCCCATTCTTCGTCTTTCTTCCTTCCTTCCTTCCCTTTCCCCTTCCCTTCTTCTTGTTCTTCTTATTCTTCTTCTTCTTATTTTTTTCTTCTTCTACTTCTTATTCTTCTTCTTTTTATTATTTTTCTTTTTTTCTTCTTCTTCTTCTTCTTCCTCGTGTTATTCTTACTTCTCTTATCGAACGATGCTTTCATTTCTCGGGACGTATTACGTTCACCTGACGTCACGTGGTTTTTGTTTTTTCATTTTGTTTTTTTTCTTCTTTCCATTTCTTTTTTATGTTTCGCGCGAAAAAAAAACGATTTAATAATATTTTTGTATGTTATTTATATGATCTTCTGTTATTAAGGAAATCTATCTATTTTTGTATTTGATATTCGTCCATTTGTTTTTTCAAATCGAATTATGTTATCTATATCTGTGTCTCTTTTTTTCTTTCTCTCTCTCTCTCTCTCTCTTTCTCTCATTGAAATCTATTATTTTTTATTTTGTATTATTAATGCATAGAGAATTCAATTAAAAAATGTAATCCATTTCGTTTAGAATTTCATTTATAATTTTTCCAAATTCGACGTTCCTATATTCCGATTTCGATAATAGTTATTTCAATAATTTCTTCAAGGAATATAATTGGAAGGTATATATAAAAATGGTAAATAAAAAATAAAATAAAAAAAGAAAATATCGAGTTGAAAAATTTCTTCCCTTCCATTCGTCCATTAATTCAATATGTTACTTCAATTAACAAATCATTATAGGAATTTTATAATAACTTTTAATTTCACTCGACTCGACAAATTTTATCATAAATTCCTTGTCCTTCTCAAACGAGATTTACATTTTCTTTTCGCTTGAAATTCAAGAAAATCGAATCAATTATGAGTGTAACTATTAAAACATTCGTTTTTTCGAAAAGTATATTGTTCATTTCTTTATTTTATATAAATTTACGCAAACATAAACGTACACATACACTCGCATGCACCTTTTTCTTTTTATATATAAAAAGGGAAAACACGTGAAATGTAACGTGAATGTACACATCTAACGCTTAGAATGTTTAAGATCTTGCATAACTTGAATATTTTATAAGATGACTCTCATTCATTCTCATATATGTGTGTATGTGTGTGTGTGTGTGTATACTTTAGAATAATTTTCCCGTTTCTTATTATACATACCAACAAGTAATACGTATTGAAGATCCGTGTATAAAACGCATTCTTCTAAATCTAATATTAAGAGTTAAACTAAACCTCCTTTCTAAGACATTCTCGAAGAACATTAACTTTCCTACGAGACACGTGGCATTAAGTATTCGCTAATCTTCCCTATCAGAGACGTTTCCATTCGATTAAAAGTTGAGAAAATCGTGAATATTAAGAAATATTTTATGTGATAGATACGCGAGATTAGAAAAAGGTAGGTTTTCTTGACATATTTATGATACATCTTGTGATTATAATCGAACGACGAAGTTAAAGGAAAAAAAAAAAATAAAAAGAGAAAAAAATTATGATAATTAAAATGATGACGATGGTGATAATGACAACAATAAAATAATACTAATAATATTAATAATAATAATAATAATAGTAATAATATCGAAAGAGAAATCAACTTTTTTATTTTTTCATTAATTTATCTAAAATCAATACACATGTACGTATACACGCACATACACACACATAGAAATTTCATCAAATGTCAACGACACCAATATATTTCATGAAAACGGATTCAATTACGTTTTCCATCAAGGATATTAACTCCTCCCGATGTCCAACCAAAATCCTTTAAAAGTAACACATACACGTACATATATATTCGATATAACCAATGTATAATAATGAATAATCTATTCCGAATATGACAAACACTTCGTCAATATATAAGATAACATAGAAGAATTATAATATAAAAAAAAATCGATGGATCAATTTGATCGAGAAAAATAATCGATTATTAATAATATAATTTTGCTAATAGATATTTAAATTAATTCGTAGATCATTAGAAAAAAAGAAATAAATATACCATAGCGATTCGAAGGAAACCATTATACTGATTAAATTTTGATAATACAGATCATGTCCTTGAAAGAAAGTCGGAATGAATCGATTTAGTTGTTAAAAAAGAAAAAATATTTTTTTTATATCAAACGTTTTAAAGTCGATGAAAATAAAATAACACATTGTCTCCTTTTTATTTGTTTGGAAAAAGAAAAAAAGAAAAGAAAATATAAGTGTGACAAAACAATTTGGTGCATTAGATTAGAAACGTTCGTACGTTTCTAATCTAAGCAGGTGTTTCCGAACAAATGCTCTTCTATTGCCATGTAAAATACCATTAGTATACCAGTATTCTCTAATTTCAGATGCTTTGAAAAATTCTTATGCCAACTATTCACAGTTGATACTACATTATTAATCGAATTCA
>NC_066603.1:3075000-3090000 GCF_905475345.1 Vespula vulgaris | reverse complement strand
TTGTAATTAAAAAAAAGAAAAGAAAAGAAACAATTAAGAAAAAATTAAAACGAATAAAAGAATAAAAGAGACAGAAGAATAAAAAAGAAATGCATTACGTGTTAAACGATCTAACGATTGTTATTTTACATTTTTATTTTATTTATATATAAGAATTTAACGATAAATATTACTAATTATTATATATATATTTTATTTATTAATATATAAATATATATATACACATAATTGATAAATAAATTTATTAACATTCATTAACATCGAACAGTTCAAACCACGGAGGCGAAAAAGAAGAAATAAAAAGAGAATAGAAATAAAAAAGAAGAATTACTACAAATCTTTACTCGTAATTAAAAAATAGATTTACTCGGAACAACATCTGCCATAATACGAATAACTTGAACATCCATTTTCTAATTTTTATCTACGATTAAAAAATAAATTTAATAAAATCCCCATTTAAACATGATACTCGTATCAACATGTCACTAAATACAACGAGCAGTTATCTACATCAAGTTATAACAAACAATTCTCTCTCTCTCTCTCTCTCTCTCTCTCTCTCTCTCTCTCTCTCTCTCTCCCACATTCTCTCTCTCTCTCTCTCTCTCTTTATCTTTCTCAACGCACGCACAATATCCACCATAGCAATCAGTAAAAAACCGAGAGAAACGTTCTAGAATGAAAGAAAAAAAGAAAGAAAAAAAAACACGATAATAAAAAAAAGAAAGAAAGAAAGAAAGAAAAAAAAAGAAAAAGCAGGTAAAGAATCGCGGATATACACAAAATCGCGAGGGAGCCTATTTTTTCGTGATATCGCATGCCGACAAAAGCCGACAATTACGAACTCGCAGGGATAACGCTTGGTGTTACCGCCAGCTTTTATCGAAACGGGAAGTACAGAAGTGCAAAAAGAACAAGAGAGAGAGAGAGAGAGAGAAAAGAGACAGAAAGAGAGAAAGAGAAAGAGAGAAATACAGGCATAGAGAACGAATGAAAACGAATGAAAGAGAACGAGTGAGATAGAGGGAGAGAGAAAGATAGATAGATAGATAGATATAGGGAGAGAAAGAGAAAGAGAAAAAAGAGATAGATAGAGAGAGAGAGAGAGAGAACGATGCTACATCGCCAACACGCTAGTTGGAATTTGTGGAGAACCGCAAAAAGGAATAACGAGCAATAGTAATACTAGTAATAGTATTGGTATTATCAGTGTAGTAACAATATGATAGTAGTAGTATTAACGCTAGTAGTAGTAGTAGTAATCCGTGAAAAAGATAGAGAAAAAAAAAGGAAAATGAAGGAAAAAAACAATGCAAACGAAGAGGAAGAAGAAGAAGAAGAAGAGGGGGAGAAAGAAAATAAAATAAAAAAAAAATGGTGGAGTATGTGTGGAATGGTGTAAGAGATTAGGAGGTTCCTTTCTCGTTCTTTCGCGATCCAAGGGGATTATCCTTGAAAAACCGTACGCGTATGGGGGTGGCGGACAAAGGGAAACAACTAGATATACTACTCGGTATAGTCAACTTTCTCACTCTTAACGTTAGTAGAGTGTGTAAAATGCTTAAAGGATAATTTCCCTAGCAAAAATAAAGCCACCGTAATCACGGCTGGCTCTTTCGAAAAAAAAAAAGAAAGAAAAATAAACTGCCTGTATCTTTTATTTATTTCTTGTTTTATCTTTTCTTCTTCTTCTTTTTATTATTCTTTTTTTTTCTTTTTTGGTTTTGCATTGTTTCGTTTCCTTTTTTGTTTCCTTCTTTTTTTGTCTTCCTACAACGCCTTCCTGAAAAACGTCGCTTCTTTCGTTCATAGGAAATAAATTTTCGAAACGCTCGGATTCTCTACGTTGAGAAATTTATACCAACTTAAACAAATTCTCTCCCTTTCTTTCTTTCTTTCTTTCTTTCTTTCTTTCTTTTTTTCTGTAGTGACTCTTTGTTTCTTTATTTTCTTTTCTTTACTTTTTTTTTTTGGAATGCACGAACAAATCGAAGGTTTTTTTTTTTTTTTTTAATAATGGAATAAATAAACGAATCGAGAGAAAGAAGTGTTATAACATATTTTAATCGAACTAACGATGCTAGTAAATCGATAAAATAATCCTTTTCTTTCTTTTTTTTTCTAAACGAAGAAGGAAATCTTTTCCATTTTGTTTAATCGTATACGAAAGTATATCTCTTTCGTTAAAAAAATAGATATTAAAAAATATACATGTGTATATATATATATATATATATATATATATATATATATAAACGCCTGTTAGAGAGAACTTTATATTCAATATATACTATATATACTATATATATATATATATATATATATATATATATAATATATTTATATATGTATGCGCATATGGATTTAATGTCAATATCGTTAGAAAGAATGACTCATCGATTGAACATACGTAGATACATAAACTATAATCGTATATGTAGGACCAATTGAAACAAATTTCTATGTATCTTGACACACACGTTATATATTTTCCTACCAGAGACTCGTAATCACGACTGCTACGATGATCTCACCGTCAATAATTTACTCTCAACGAGACAGCTCCGCAACGCGTTTGGGTTACGTTAACAATCTGTTGATCACTCATGTTCTTACGAATCTTGAGAAAATTTTATTATTAACAGTCAAAGAAATTATATATCTTCGAATATATACATATACATGCATGTATATGTATGTGTGAATTTTGTTTTATTATTATAAGGAATAAAATTACGAAATAATAAGCTTTAAATTAGATCTTAGACACTTTTATGCGATTATATATCCAAAAATTTTGTATATAAATCTTGAAAATTGCAGCGGTGATAATAAATTAAATTCGTACGTTATTACTTGTACCTGTATATATATATATATATATATATATATATATATATATATATATATATATATAAATGTTGCATTATAACTGTTCCAAATTGCAGCAAGAAACAGTTAGTTATATATGTTTTATATATATATATATATAAATCCAAATTTTCACGTAATAACAAAATTCATTTGTTTGTTTTCTAATAAATAATAAATCGAAGAAAAGCAAGTACACACACACATATGCAAAAATACGCGTATATATAAATAAACATGCTCGATCAATAAAAATTTAATTTAAAAACCGTATTCAAATGATTCTGTAATAACAAAACTCGTTTATTTATTTTCATATATATTTATATGATATAACAATGGTAAAAAGAACTGAAAGAATGAATGGAAAAAAAAATAGGGAAAACTGAAAATAAACATACTAATGTCAATAAACCAAGCATAATTTCTCTATTCGTTTGGGCCGATAGGTAAAGTAACGTGTTGAATTAGACAACCCTGATTCCGGATAATGAGCTGAAAATAGAAAACTATAAATACCGCGGGTACGCGTCTTCTTAACGCTTTCGAAGCATGACTCAACGCGTTTTGTGAACTGTCACAAAAAGAAGCATTGCACGGCTGTCGTTAAATGAACGACATTCCACACGACTCGCTTTTGCCATAAAGAAAAAGAAATAAAGAAAAAAAACAAAAAACAAAAAGATTTTCAGTCGGGAAAAAAGAATTGACTATACTGATATTTTTAGAAAATCTGTATACGCAGTTTTTATACTTTTAAACGTTGATAATCGAATTGTAGATTTTTTTTCTATTCTTTTCTTTTTTTCAAAAAAAACGACGCAACAATGATTCGAAGGTTACATCGAGTGAATATTCAAAAAATTCGAATATGCAATTTTTCTATTTTTAATTATTGTCTTTATAAATATCTTCATACGCGAAACACGTATGATCGATTTTTGTTCTTTTTTACAAAACGTAATGCAATAGTAATGTAGATATCAGAAACTAAAATTCCCCGAATAATCTTCTCTCTTATCTTTTAAGTAATCAAAACCAAAATGATGCCAATTTATCACGGACGTATAGAATAAGAAAAAAATAAATATATGAAAAAAGAATAAATAAAAGGGAGATAATTTAAAACGAAAAGAAAATAAATAACAAAGAGAAGAGATATAAAGAATAAAGCGGAAATAATTATGAGAACGTCAAAGCTAATAATAAATCAAACCAACAATAAATCGATCTTATTGTACTAAACGATCTTTCCCGATGTAATCATAATCTATACTTATCCACTTAATAAAACGAAAAAACAAAAAAGGAAAAGAAATACCGAAATAAAAAAATAAAATAAAATAAAATAAAATGAAATGAAAATTCGACAGAGAAAAAGGAAAACGAACAAAAAATACATTTGTAGAATTAACGGAGGATAAAACCGTGAGAAACGGAGAAAAACTTTCTAAAATTACTAAACAATACATTTTTCAATCTATTCTTTCACGTCTAGTGATATAGCCTTCGAAAATCAAAAGCCGAAGGTATCCGAATAAGAGTGAAGCGAGCGATGGGTGGATGGAGGTGGTAGGATCAAAAAAGAGAGAGAGATAGAGGAAAAAAAAAAGAAAAAAAGGAGCAATCAAAAATAAAGGAAAGAAAAAAAAAGGAACCCCGTGGGGAATTTTTATTTTTTTATTTTTTTCTTTTTTCTTTTCCACCCCCGGAATATATTGTCCTCGTTCGATGAACCCGTGTAAACGAAAGTATAAAAAGAAAAAAAAGAAAAAATAGAACAAAAGAAAAAAAGAAGAGAGAAAAAACGAGGTTAGAAGGGAATGCTCGACGAATTCAACAATTTTTTATGAAGAATAATACAGACCTGTGTGTATATGCCAAGCTGAATATACAAATATACAGGGTGTACCGATTTCAATAATAGATTTCCAATTTCCATTCAATTCGAATCACATTTGTGTGCTTTTCTGCGTTCGTGCGTGAGTACGTGGATGCGTGCATACGTTTGTGCGTGTTCATATTGACTAAAATCATTATAATCTCTTGCAAAATCATTTACTCGGAGACCAACGAAACGTTTTAACCGGTAAACAATATTATTGAACTATTACAATGAACGAAATCGTTAAATTATAATGGGACACCCTATATAATAAGGTAATAACTAAACTTTGAACAAAGTGTTTTCCGTTAATAGATTGTATATCATTCATGCAAGAAAATTCTATGAAATATCGTCATTTAAAATTAAATGGAAAAAAATTTCGAAATACATATATACGGGTATATACAGAGCGAATCAAAAGTTTCTTAGATTTGATCATCTTAAAATTCGATTATATTTTTTTTCTGATTATTTCCAAGCTAACTTTTCTCTTCTTTTCTCGTTTCTTTTCTTTTTCAATCGAGTACTAGATATTTAGTGTATTTTTAAATTTTACGATCTAAAGAAAGAAAGGAAAAAAGAAAAAGAAAAAAGAACGTCTGAAAACTCTCGGAAAAAAGTAATTGATTTTTAATTAAATAAAAAGTAAGTAAATTTAATTCAATTTAATGTAATTTAATTTAATAAAAAATTAAATAAATTTAAAATAAAATCATCTAGAAACTTTTGATCTCTATTCTGTATATATGTATGTGTGCGTGTGTGTGTGTGTACATATATATATAGAGAACAACGAAATTTCAGTCGTATTAAAACTTGGCAATGTTCCACAAAAGAAAACTATTAGTACTGTAGTTATATATATATATATATTAATACATACATACAAGCGTATATATAAACTATATACAACACACATACGTCACTATTAACGATATCGATTAACACGATCTTAGACGATATAAAAAAAAATTATTATTATTTTATTATTTCCTTTTTCTCTTTTTTCTTTTTTTCTTTTTTTTTTTTTAATGTCAAACTAATCAACTCAAAACTCCATTAATATTTTACGTTCTAACTCTCGAAACATGATCGTTAGTAGGATTTTGTTACGTAATGATGAAACATAACGAATAATAAGAAAAATCGAATCAATGAACACAATGCTTTCATTCATTTATGATCGATCATCGTTGATTTATTATTATTAATTTTTTTTTTTGTTATTTCTTTCTCTTTTACATTCCTTCTTTTTTCTTTTTAATTTTAAATCGTCTACCCCAATGAACACGGCTTTGTCCATTTAAAATTCTTGATATTTCGTACTTAATTAAACTTGATGATATCGTTCCCGATCTTATGCGTGTATTATTGTATTAGTTCGGTTCGGATTACGTTGATGATTCGACGTTACTGCATTCGAGACTCGTTCCTATTAACAATTCCATCCTCGTTTTGTTCTGTCACTTAAGTTAAACGTTCGTTTTAAAAATGCATACTTTTATACATTTGCTAACCGTTTCTTTCGTACCGAGAGCAGTCAGTCCAACGTGTTATTTACATTTTCATTTTATTTCAAAGAATTTTAATTTCAACATGTAATGTTAAACCATAGAAGCTTTACGGATCCTAAATATATCTCCATGTATTTATATCGACGAAGATAATTATAGGTTTGGCCAAAAGTTCACGAACGATATTAAAAATCAATTAAGTATTACTTCGTTTTGAAGAGTTTTTACACATGAAGGAAAAAAAAACAGCATAGTTCAAACACGATCGATCGAATCTTCAAAATCGTTTAGAAATACTTGACCCACCCTATAGACACGGGGATATAAGGTATACATTTTTCACGCTGAAGTAGACTAATAAAAATAAAAAAAAGAAAAAAGAAAAGAATAATAATAATAATAATAATTTCCAAATTCGAACGTAATTAAAAAAAAATAAAAACGAAACGAACGAACGACCGTCTTCGTCTGAACTTTAATTATCTCGGGAAGATTAAGAAAGATTACGTACGAGAGGGAGGACAAGAAAAAATAAAAGAATCAATTTCATCTTGAAAAGAGAACAACAAGAGAACGATTGCAGAGAAAGAAGGGAAGACAGAAAGGAAAAGAGGAAGATAGAAAAGAAAGAAACTGAAAATTACCATTTAAAATTTGACGAAGAAGGACAAATAATAATGAAGATAAAAATCTAGATCAATTATCTTTTTAACAAATTTAAATAAAACGTGAGAATTTCTGTAGTAATAAAAAAAGAAAAAAAGAAAGAAAGAAAAAAAATCTAACTCTAAATCATATTTGAAGAAGGAAAGGAAAAAACAAGGAAGAAACGAGAACGAAAAAAAAGAAGCAAATAAACAAACGGCTATCTCCTGCTAAACTTTTATCATCGCGCAATAAGATAATAAAGCGTGCCAAACAAATTTAATCTTAAAAAGGGAATTGAAACGATGAAACGAGAGGAAAGAAAAAAGAAGAAAAAAGAAGGAAAAAGTATAAGTGCGATTATTAATTCGATTAAAATAAAAAAATATGAAGAGAGCACGCTTAAGAGAAAGAGAGAGAGAAAGGAAAAGATAAAGAGAGCATAGGATAAAAAACAACAAAAAAAGAGACAGAGAGAGAGAGAGAGAGAAAGAGAAAGAGGAAAAGATAAAGAGGGCACAGGATAAAAAACAGAAGAAAGACAGAGAGAGAGAGAGAGAGAGAGAGAGAGAGAGAGAGAGAGAGAATAAAGAAAAACAAAGAAAAGAAAAAAAAGAAAGAGAAAGATGGACAGACGGAGGTTAGTACACGCGCATGCGCAAAGATCGAAAGTAACAAAGTCGCGCGCGTGGTTCGAAACGTTCTTTTTAAAAGTTGTGTGCTAAGTCAGTCACGTACCTGCCGGTGTCCGGAGCGCGGCTTTTCAACTCGTAATACATAAAATCTTTCGTAGTAGTCGAGAGAAGAGATAATGCTTGTTCGAAGTCGTCGTCACCAAATCCGTGTTGATCATTCGTGTTGATATCGGTAAGGGCGGCGAGATCAAATCCCATGTCGATTCCAGATTCATCCATTCTAATAGGATCGAAGAAGGAAAGAAGAAAGAAGAAAAGAAAAAAAAAATAAACGAAAAGTGGAGAGTAGACTGATGAAAGAAGGCACGATGACGTGTGGCGGGGAAGGGGTATTGTTTTCTTCTTCTTTCTTTCTTTCTTTTTTCTTTTTTGTCTCTCTCTCTCTCTTTTTTGTTTCTCTTTCCCTCCTCTCCCCCTCCCCCCACTTTACTTTACAAATCTCGTTTTCTTGTAAAGAGACTTTCTTTCTTCGTAAATAAGGTTATACTCGATGTATCTGCTTCTCTCTTTCTCTCACTCTTACACTTTGACGTTTCTTCCTTTTGGAAATGATCGTTCCATCTCTCTCTTCTTCATCTTCTTATTTTTCTCTTTCTCTCTTTCTCTCTTTCTCTTTCTCTCTCTTTCTTTCTTTCTTTCTTTCTCTCTTTCTCTCTCTCTCTCTCTCTGTCCCCCTTCCTAATTTTACGTATTATCCTCCTCTGTCGCACATCAACATGGCGTCGATTTTTTCTCTTCCTTTTCTTACTTTCTTTTATTAGCGAACAACGATACTTGAAACTTCACCTCGAAAAATTCTTTTCGAGAAAGAAAAAGGGAGCCGCGTCTTGGAACGAAACGAAGGAGAAATTCGAGAGTAAAAAAGAATGAATATGGAAAGAAACAATTAGAAACAAAAAATCCTCTCAGAGAGGGGGGGGGGGGGGAACTAACCAAAAAATACGTACGCGTAAAAAAAAACGACGAGAACGAAACGGGACCGAAAGAAAAAAGGGGGAAAAAGGAGAGAAAAAAGAAAAGGGAAAAATAGATAAAAAAAAAAAAAAATTAGAGATTATTGGCCGCAGCTGCCGGCAGACGACTCCCAGTCCCGCGGGATGTCGCGAATCGCGATCACTGAGCGCGCGCGTGTGCGCGCTGCCAGCGCGCACTGTGCGAACCGACCGCTCTCGCTCGTCCGCTCGCGCGCGCGCGCCTCGTCGAACTATACGCTGTGACGAGAGGCGAGCGAGTGAGAGAGAGAGAGAGAGAGAGAGGAGAGAGAGAGAGAGAGAGGAGAGAGAGAGAGAGAGAGAGAAGAAGGAGAGTAATAAGGGTGGGGGTAACGATACCAGTAGCGGGCATGAGATAGACCGCGAGTACGTGGGTATGAGAGAGAGAGAGAGAGAGAGAGAGAGAGAGAGAGAGAGAGAGAAATATCTTGCGTTTTATTATACTCAAGACATAGTTACTACTAAGAATTGAAGATGCAATGAGTATACAATGACGATAAATTTAACTGGGAATCATTTAAAAATTATTCAATTAATTCATACGAAAATGTTGTAATATATTATTTGAGAAAGTGTGAGAGAGAGAGAGAGAGAGAGAGAGAGAGATATTCTTCTAATTTTCTTATGAACATTACATAAACAAAGACGCAACGAGTCTATATTTATCGTTTTGTGAATTACTAGATTAATGGCAATAAAATCAAATTTATACTATAATAATTCGAGAAGAAAGAAAGAGAGAGAAGGGAAGAGAAATAGTATTTTAATATACTCGACGAGTACGTCAAAGAACAAAGATGCAACGAATGTATAGTATTCAAATATAGATAAGATAAAGTATCATTTGAAATGTTATAAAATTAACGATAATCGTACTCGAGGAATAAACTTGAATTGAAATGAAAGAGAAAGAGAAAGATATAGAAAAAAGAGGAAAAGAAGAATAGAAAACAAAAAGACAAAAGAGGATAGAAATATTAAGAAATATATATATATTAGAGATCTTGTAAAACGTCAAGAATTTTCGCACGAACGAGCATCGACGAGGATCCGTTCGATCCTATTGGGAAGCGCGTCGAATCGACGATGATCGAGAGCCCCATCACCTCGGATTTTATCCTCGATCTCACGCGGCAATACTCTTCCGACTTATGCCGACGTAATGGAGAAACGTGCCGGTTAAACCATCTCGAAATAGAGAAAGAAAATATTAAACGCGCGTATGCGTGCGTTTATTAAGGAACTATGATGCGCGGCCGATGCACGCCATCTCGAACGATTACTACGCGTATCGCGGAGGAATAACGCGCATGCGCAAACGCCAATGCTCTCGTCTCCGATCGTCATCGTTACCGCCATCTGTCTGCGCTTATGTGTACTACATTCGTTTTTTCTCTCTCTTTCTCTTTCTATTTTCTCTCTCTCTCTTTCTCTCTCTCTCTCTCTCTCTCTCTTTCTCTATCTACCATTTAGAATATTGTTACGTTTTTCTGAAATTTAAAAATAATATATTTATTCTTGACATTGACGTACGACTATTGATTAAAAAGAAAATAATTAAAAATTATTGTTTGTTCTTTCTTAATTTAAACTAGTCGATACGTACGTGTAAAATTACAATGTACGTTCGATAGCAATGCTATTGAACCATTCCCGTGAGATTTTCGTTCAAATAAATTATTTGTTATTATTGTATAGTTTTATATTATATTATATATGCATGAAAGAGAGAGAGAGAGAGAGAGAGAGAGATATTGTGATATTGTATATTTCATGAATCATTGAATACATTAATGCATGATGAATAATATCGAAAATTTAATGAGATTATTGCTCCAATAAGTTATTTATAGAATATCATATCCTCTCTTAAGTTTTTATTTTGTAAATGTTATATTATTATTATTATTATTATTATTATTATTATTATTATTATTATTATTATTATTATCATCATCATCATCATCATCATCATCATCATTATAATTATTATTATTATGTATCATCAATCATCAAATTCGACAAAATGACAAGACTGAAAATTAGATAAGATTATTATCCAAATAAATTATTAATATTATGTCCTATTCCATTATATCCAAATACATTATATTGTTCCTATACTATACTTTATCAAAGAATAAAAACAACTGTTGAATATGAAAATGATTACAAATTTATCAATAAATTTCTCATAACTTTTCATATTCTCCTCGTTCGAATCGTTCGATTTTGAAAAGCGATATAAGAAAAAAAAAACAAAATGCAAGAAAAATTAGAAGAAAAAAAAGAAAGAGAAACAATTCCCAGATAATATTGTGTATCGGTTAAAATGTAATTTTTTTTCATTGCCTTTCTTTTTTTTTTATAAAAAAAGAAAAAGAGTTCAAATCGTGCAATTGAAAATATTGAAATTTGGTGTCGAGAAAATTTCGTTCGAACGTATGTATCTCGATCAACGAATCCTTATCGTAGCCTACCTGACAGATAACGATAATGAATGCAAGAAACATGAAGAACAACCGATTATTTTATTTACCCGACGACGTTTCTTCTTAGATTAATCGATGTTTGAAAGAGAAAAAAAGAAAAAAGAAACTTGAAGGAAAAGAAAAAAAAAATAGACGTTCATGAAACACGATCGATGAAACATGAAAATTGTATCGCTAACGACGACGTATTTACGAAAAATACAATTCCTCGCCTCCGTAATTTAACATACACACGTGTGCGTGTGTGTACATCTCTTTGGTAATACGCAAGTACAATATTGAAACTAACGAAAAGAAACGCACATCATTTCTCAGAAAAGTAAAAAAAAAAGAAGAAAAAGAAAAAGAAAAAAAAATATTACGATGCACTTCTGGATGTTAAAAGCAGCACGCAATGTTTTTCTTTCAATTTGTTTCCCTTTTTCTTTCATCTTCATCATGTTGCAAACGTGTCTGACAAACTATAATAACACTATAGTAACACAATATCTACGTGTGTGTGTGTGTGTTTCCGTGTGCACGTATGCATTTGTAAGTACAATTTTGTAGAAGAAAATGTAAGATTAATATTAATAAAACAAAATTAAAAGAAAAGGAAAAAAAAAAGATAAAGAAAGAAAAACCAACGAAACAAAGTATGAAATTAATATGAATAAAATTAATATGTCTATACATATTATATATAGAGAAATATTATATATAGATAAATACTAATACATATAATGAATAAATTAATAAATTCATGACATACTATAACTAATATATTCATGACATATAATAATTAATTAATTCATGACATACAATAACTAATACATTCATGACATACTAAAAACTTTCTCATGTTACTAACACTTCTATATAGGTATATGTATATACATATATATGTATATAGATACGTATATGTAAATACGTAATATATTGGTAAATTTACGGACAATATTCGAGGTGGCGTAATTTATAAATTTTGCTGACACATGACTCATAATGATGCTCGATTCTCGACATCGTAAAAACAATATTGAAAAATGAAATCAAATCAATCGGTGTAAAGAATTCAGTTCGTCTTGTACAATACTGCAAAGATGAATCGCTTCCGATCGATCTTGTGTTTTACGTTTTTCGTATTAATTTTATTAAGAGTGAGAGGATACCAGATGTTTAATAAAAACAGACAGCTACCACCGAAGATATCCAGTAAACTCGACGACTATTGGCGAGCTTACAAGGTAACAATCTTAATGCAATATAATTTTAAAGATAAAAAATAAATAAATTAATTAAAAAAACGAAAAAGAAATATTAATTTTTTATCAAAACAATTACATTATTTAAACGTTTTCATTAATAAAAAATAAAAGAAAGAAGGTAAGTCTTATAATGCAAAAATTCTGAATTGATATTAGTATGACGTAAGAGATGTAAAAAAAAGAAGAGAAAAAAAA
The DNA here is from genome assembly GCF_905475345.1 of Vespula vulgaris. Taxonomy (NCBI): domain Eukaryota; kingdom Metazoa; phylum Arthropoda; class Insecta; order Hymenoptera; family Vespidae; genus Vespula; species Vespula vulgaris. The sequence goes on along the minus strand of NC_066603.1, from coordinate 3,077,458 downwards.
ATAAAGGAAAAGAATGCTTAACTCGAAACTCGAAATATCAAATAAATATCGATTATTCATTATGAAGTAAATTTTTTTAATAGAACGTATTAAGAATTAATGTCTATCGTGATAAGTAGGACAATATAATATTTAAATATTTTAATAAAAAAGAAATCGATAGAAAAAGGATAAATTGCAAAATATATATATATATATATATAGCAGTAGTAATATTATATCAGTAAATTATAATCGAAACAAAAAACAAAAAACTTTATTAATCCAATAATAAACTACGTAAGGAGCTTATTAAAAAAAAAGAAGAAAATTAATGAAGCATCGTTCGTCCCAACAAAACAACAGGCACAATTCAATAAGACTTATAGTGGAAATCTCGACAATACAAGACGCATCAAGTGGGAACAAAATCTCGTGAAAATTTACGAACATAATTTAATGGCTGCAGCGGGACACCATGGTTACACGTTACGAGACAACCATATAGCAGATTTAAGTACTAAACAGTACGTTCGAAAAATGGTTAGTAAGAATTTGCAATAGTAATCTTTATCTTATAATATATATATTATACATATTACATATATATAGACGTATATATATAATATATATATAATAAAATAGCTTATATATAAAAATATATATATATATATATATATAAAATATTGAAGAGTCATATTGGATATTTCGTCGTCCTTAATATTATAAAACTTCGTATGATCGTGTACGGCTTGTTATCATGTACAACGGGCTCTATAAATTATTCATAGAGTAAAGAACTAAACCGAGATAGCTTATTTAGAAAGCATCCATAAATTTGGTGCTTCGTGTTATTACACCTTTCTCACATTCGTTGTAATGGAAACGTAGAGGTGATAACGAACGTAAGACGATCTATCGATCGAACTATATACATTCGTACATACATACATATATACAACTTATATACCTATTTATTTATTCCTGTTAAAGATGCCATGTATAGATCGTAGATCTTCGATTACGAGATAGCTTGTTTAAGATTCGCTTAAATCTCACGATCAGTTTTATATCCATACATATTTATGTATATCTACACCTATATATTTTACATCAATAAATATTGTAACAAGTAAGAATATAGTCAAAATTTTTAAATATCGATTAATAACAGTTATTCATTATTTTATATTAAGACGAACTAATTATTGTTCTTTCAATCTCTTTCTCTTTTCGCAATATTTTGTTTATTTTTGTTTTGTTCTCCTCTGGTTTTTTTTTTTTTTTTTTTATCATTTTTATATTTATCGGAAAAAATAGAGCACATTATAGTATCATATGTACGTTATTCGATCGAAACTCGATTTTTTAAAAATATGAATTAATTATTATTAGAATAATTATGACAGACGTATAACTATAATCAAATTTTTGCCATAACAATCAATATAATGTTTATTGTTCTTATATAATATATTTATTATATAAGAATCTATTATTTATATTTATTAAATCAGTTATATTAGATAATAATCGAATTTTGTAATAACAAAATTAATACAATAATTTCACAATTAATAGAACATTTATTTATATATTGTATATATATATATATATATATATATATATATATATATATATATATGTATGTATGTATGTATGTATGTATGTATGTATGTATGTATGTATGTATATATTATCTGTCTGTAATCTCCACAAAGATCTACGATCTCTATAAATCTATCATCAATCTATCATAGATCTATAATCTATTTCTTTGAAATATCTACGAATGAATCTCTCCTATAGATTCATGATCTATATATAATCTCTATAGATCTATCATCTATCCTATAATCAGCATAAATCTCTGATCTATCTATCAATAATCCCTCTATCATTTATCTATAATAGATATAATAAATAAATGATATCAATCATCTATATTCTCTATAGGTCTATCATTTAGCCTATAATCACTACAGATCTAAGATCTATAATATCTATCAAATAATTGTCCTTATTAATCAATCAATCATTTATCTATATTAAAAGTCACAATAAAAAAAAACCAAAACTTAACAATATATTTATAGAATAGAAATGTTTAAATCTTTTTTCTTTTGTTTATCTTTTAAAGTACGCTTTCTTTCCTTTTTCTTTTTATCTTTTGTTCTTTTTTGTTTTCTATGCAAAATACAATCTAAGATAAAACTAATGCCAAGTAGAAGACGTCGTTTGCCCGACGACGAGATGGTCTCTTTAGCCTTGCACGATCCTAAACTCGTACCATCTCATTTGGATTGGCGGGAATTAGGCTTTGTGACGAGGCCAGTGAATCAAATGAAATGTGGAAGCTGTTATGCATATTCAATAGCTGCTACGATAGAGGCCCAGTTATTTAAGCAGACTGGCAAGTTAATCCCATTGAGTGAACAGCAATTGGTTGATTGCAGTACGATCACTGGGAATATTGGTT